>NC_051163.1:100206984-100401702 GCF_013339745.2 Dermacentor silvarum | reverse complement strand
GCCGAACACGCCAGTCCAGTTCCTGCTAGGTATTCTTCAACTGCTTCTATTGCACGTTGTAATGTGTTTTTAACCTGTCCATCGTTGCCATCGCTCACCCAGAGGGTGATGTCGTCAGCGTAAATGGTATGATTGAGGCCATCGATTTCCTGTAGTTTTGTTGGTAATCCAATTAGAGCCAGGTTAAACAGCATCAGTGATATCACTGAACCTTGGGGCGTACCTGCGCTTCCAATCTGTAGTTCTTCGGAGTTCAGGTCTCCTATCCTAATGTGTGCTTTTCTGTTAGTAAGGAAGTCTCGTATATAACTGTATACTCGCTGGCCTAGGCCTAGCTCATTTATTCTGTTTAATATTGTTTCGTGGGTAACACTGTCAAACGCCTTCTTTAGGTCCAATCCTAAGATAGCTTTGGTGTTCCGACTGATGTTATCTATGATTTGATGCTTAAGTTGGAGCATTGCATCCTGTGTAGACAAATTTCTCCGGAAGCCCAACATTGTAGGCGGGAGAACGTCGTTGTCCTCGAGATAGTTGGTCAGTCTCGCTAGGACAACGTGCTCCATGAGTTTGCCCACACAGGACGTGAGTGAAATGGGCCTCAAGTTCTCCAACTGCAGCCGCTTGCCTGGTTTAGGTATTAGAATAATCTGGGCCCTTTTCCATTGCAGTGGTATTGTACCGGATAGCCAGCATGCGTTTATATACTTGGCAAGTTCTTCTAGAGAGGCATCATCGAGATTTCGGATCGTCTTGTTAGATAATTCCGTCTAGTCCTGGCGCAGATGTAGTATTTAGCTTTTGTAGAGCTGCTCTCAATTCCGCTTCGCTAATCTCTTCGTCTAATTGTAACAAATTGTAATTGTAACAAATTCATGTAAGAAATAAATTGGCATATCAAATTTTTCTGCTTTGAATGCTCTAATAGATGCCGTTCACAGGTCTGCGATATCTTTTATATAGGTGCAGAGCTACGAATTTGTAAACTTCGTGGTTCTATTTTTTTTTTCAAACTTACGAATTCATGAAAATTCCAGTTAAATAATGCAGGGCAGAAATGGACATTTCGCGTCCGACAGTCTCTAGAATTTACCTTTCTCTATCATGTGCAACAAATTTAAGTAATATCAGCCAAGTGGTTATCTCAGAAAAGCGTTTCCGCGTTTTACATGTATTTGAATAGGCGGCATCGGAGTTGGGCCCGAGCTAAAGCTTCCTCTTAAGAGCAAGCTTTATTAGATTAACTTCATTAGATCTGCGTGATCTGGCCCTCTGGATCAGTTGGTCTTATTGAAAATGCGGAAAGAGCCGCCATTAATGCAGCGCTTCGTAAACTGAGGACGCGTTCTCAGCAGGCTATCATTCTGAAGTTTCAGTGGATACCGCCACATGTTGGACTTGCAGGCAACGTTGCAGCAGATTAAATTAAGAGTACCAATGAATCACCCCTTATATAAAGAATTCTCAGCACTTTGAATATCACCTCACCATCCAGGAGTGGTTTAAGGAATCCGCCACGCAGAAGCTATACGCTGTTTCATAGAGTAAGGACTAGTTCCGCGAACTACCCCCCCCCCCCCTCCCTGTTAACGCGGCACAGTTCATCTGTGCCTGCCAATACTTCAATAAAAACAGAAACGCTCTACTTGAGGCTTGTAACACATAAGTTTCTGAGAGAGCAAGTGTCGCACCTCTTTCCACCTGTTCAACCCCCTTTTTAAAGAGGCGGCAGAAGAGAGCAACCACTGGCACTATCTGACAGCTAAATCAGCCCTAACCAACACCATCGCCCCCCCCCCCCCCTGCCCACCACTGTATCTTAGGTTATACTATTTAATGACGTTTCCGACGGAGCCATGGCGAGTACAACATTTTTAGAGACTTTTACCTGCCGTAAATTTTGTTACTTGCGTACATGCACAGGGAGTTCACCGTTAAATCTGCAATTATCTGCGCTGCAAGCTACGCACACTTGCTAAATAATATAATCCATGTAAAGGTTGCTCTGTTAACGTATCTTTACTCACATTCAAGAGATTGTGTATTTTACTAAACGGTATTTTATGCATAAATATTGACCATAAGGGTAAAATTACCCTTGTGTCGCAATCATGGCCAAGTTTAGGCAAGTCAGAGGCTAATGGACGTTCTTTTTACCCCGATGTCCCTATTTCTTAGCACCTTGCTGCATCCCGGCGAAGCTCTCATTTCTCCCACATATATTGCCATTAAAAACAAAATAATACAAGATGTTTTTAGTGTTCTTTTTCCAGTGCCTGTGGACAGCTGTTTACGAAATTTTGAGAAAAATTAACGATGTGGTTTTTTATTTTGATTTTTAAATAGTGTTCATTTTCGTCAAAACTTCATATTTGAGGGAAACTGTAAAAATGTAAATTTGTGCTACAGCAACAATATTCAGCACAATCGTTAAACAGGTTAAGGTCTCATAGCCCACCAAATTTCAAGAGGCTACATGCATTATTTTAGTAGATAAAAATTCATAAATATAGCAAATTTCGAGAAGTGTAGCAAATTAAGAATTTTTTCTAAAACACTTCCGTTTTGCACAGAAGCCGCAAACAACGCTTGCTGACTCTTCTTTAGGTATACGTTTTACACAAGAAAATGCATACTTAGTAGCCGTAATATTTTGTATTTCACATTGTTGTGAATTTGCAAGAATGCCCGGTGCATGAAAATGGCGCCTGCAACCTGAAGAATTTCGATATTTTTTTTCTCCTAAAGTATCCATTGGTCAAAGAAAGCAAGTTCACTTTCGTACTACCGAGAGATATGCGCACAAAATATAAAATATTGAATGGAATATAAAATATGAATTTTTGGACCCGCGTTGATTTCTCGTAGAATCACCCCCCAGATTTGGCACTGAAGCAGTGTCGTCACGGATTTCATTGCTCTCGGCGAATAAGAGGGGGCCATGATACGTCACCGCTTACGTAAACAGCCGAGGCGCTGGCTGCATCATGGCTGCATGGCGGCTGCGTTTGCGTTCGCCGCGATGGATACCGTTGCTGCCGCTGAACCTTGCAACGAAGAGCTCGCCAGGGAAGCAGGACTGCATTTCAGCGATATTCAGTGAAACGGAGCGCGAAATGATCCTCCGTCCTCGAGCGGTAGGTGTTTACGCGTGCGATGGCGGTGACCCACGGCGGAAAGCAAAGCCTCGTTTTCGTCGACGGGAGGCGAGGCGTCCGGTCCGCCAGGCGATGATGTTCCCGACAGAACAAGCGTAGAAAGTTGCGCACGTACTCGGTATGGTTATTTCGTGGCTTTATTTAATGACATTCAGCACTCACCGAGCCGCCAGTTTGCTGCTGCAGGGGCACCGGAAGGGGGTTTGATGAAGGCCGCATTGAGCGAACAGCTGCTCGAGAAAGAACTGGCCTCTGGGGCACGCCAAGATACTTTTCGAGGGCAAGATTATACACATAATCCGGGGGCGAGAAATGCCGAGAGCACTCCATCGGTTTCTCTGGCTTTTTTGCCATTTTATCATCGGTAGAGCACTGAGCCATTGCGAACGCCGGGGCTCATCGCGCGGCACCACATGAAAGGACACAGTCGGGTCAACACTGCCGCTGCCCCTGAGCAAGCGCCTTGCGCCGTTGATACAGCCCTCAACAGTCCACACAGATGCATTTTCTGGCTGTTTCCCGTGAAGTCAACGTTTTTCGAGCGACGCAACCAAACACTGTGACACTGTACAGCGGAACAGGCTCGCGCGATGACGCATGAAGCAAAAACGAAACTACGAAACTATCACGACCGCATGTAACGCCACGGCATTTTTTTATTATTACTTATTTAATTTTGCGCTAAACTAGTACGTCCTCGCCTGAAACGGCTTAAAAAGTTTGCAAATGTTGTTTATGTACGCTTAAGGTGTACCTCGTTTTGCGTTTTATTAGCAGAGATAAATCGCTCTCGACCAATCGCAGCCGGGCTGTGTTTGTGATCTCCGACGTCACGAACGTGTAGTGCGGGAAATTCGAAGGGGCGCCAGCACCTATCCTTCACTTTTTCGCTATTTTCTCGCTTATTAAACCTCTGTTCGCAGTAAGAATGATATGTCTGTGATCATGATAGCATAATCTATCATTTAAGCATAACTTCCGGTTTCTCTTTAGTGTCCCTTTAAGTACAAGAGGCTCAAACCCACCGGATCTGTTTGTCTAAGTGGACGTTATCGCGGAGCGGGCGAAGCCTCGAGCCGCGGCTGCGCAGCGTGACGTCAGTGGCCAACGCCAGCGCGCGGGCCTAGGATGGCGCCGCGAGGTAAACGAAATGGGAGCAGATGCGCACCTTGTGTGAAAGGATGACGTCGAGTGGGAAACAAAACATGAAGAAAAAGACGCTGGCTCGCGCTCTCGGCTACGACGCCGCATCGTTCTTCTTGTAGGTGGCGTCGTGAGTCTTCATGCGCGGTGATTCGCATATCGTAAACAACCAGCGTAGTTGTTGGCGCGTTGTAGCGGAAGCGTAAAGCAAGCGAAGGTGTCTCAGCCGAACACAAAGCAGCTTATTACGGAAATCATGATGTCTCAACCGAAATCCTAAGACGGACCCATGCTTACGCACCTATAACGAATCTGCAACAGATCATTCCAAATTTTATTACCAGAAACAATACAGACTTAGATATATTATCAGACACAGCCGCCAAGCACATGGCCGTGTTGTGCAACGTCCCTTTCCTATAAGTTCGGAGAAACCGATACCTGGCTTCGCTACAGGTGTTGCACAACCACGGTAAACCGAGTTTATTGTCAGCAGAAATGGTGAATTTCGGTAAATGAGAAAGGCTACTATCATCGTCATCACAATTATTGACAAATGCTGACACCCCCCCCCCCTCAGAAAAAACCTGGATCCGCCCCTGATCAGAAGGAACTTCGCCAGTCGCGGGTGTTGGGACTCGGGGTAGCGTTTAGACCGACGATCCTTCCAGCCACATGGATGAGTACGTCCGGGAGTATGAGCGAGAGAAAAAGGGTTTATTTTACATTATTCACAGAGTCTCTTGATACGGAAGCGCACTCCATGTAGGAGCACTTTGAATGTCTTAGCTCACTACACCTCTGAGCACAGATGAGAACGCCAGAACACCCCTCACTGCACCCAAATTGTCCGCTTATATAACAGCCGTCTTTCCTAGTTTCCTACACAAGGGAATTCGATGACCTCGGTGCGGCCAATCAGAGAGGTCGTACTGTTCACAGAACTCCACCTCTGATATCCAACCTTCGAAGCAAGGACGAGAAACTCTGGAAACCGGGCTTTCACGCTGCTTCCACGATAGTCGTCGAGCTGGTTTGTTGCTCTCCGTGACGGTCGTCCTGTCAGAGACAGGAGAGTGGCCTTCGCGCTGGTCACCGCTTCCACGGAAGGTGCATTTTCTGGCACTGTCACCGTCTGGGCGACGCTGATGAAAGGGGTTGCCTAGGCGGAAACAACCTAATAATGCGCACTGCCGATTCGGGACGCAACATGGGTCATTCGGAAGACCTCTGCAGGCCAGATCCGACCCACGGGCCGTAGTTTAGAGCCTAATCTCATCTCTAAGCGTTAGAGATGAGATACCTGCGAGGTGGCCTTATATGTTCGTTTTATGTAGGAAGTTGCATTTTTGTTAGGAAGGACAGAAGTGCGCGTACTTGCTTCACATTATCGGTCAACCATATCATGCACGGTTATGTATAAGACCATTCACTAGTATTCGCATTCGGAACACACTTAACCTTCGTATATATATATATATATATACAAATGTATCTGGTGAGTTATTCACTGACCCAGCAGCAGACAGGGTCAGTTCACTTTAACATAGCAATTTCATTGCTTAGAGACTCAGCAGAACGATCCACTTCTCACATTTAATGAAATTACTAAACATTACCAACTTGGCAGGAGAGATTTTCCTCTTCCTCACCCGAAGCTCAGCAGAGGTCAGTCAGCTACTCTTAGAATGCTGCAGACGGGATCTTTCCCGTCGCGGGGCTTCCTTAGTAGGATATACTCAGACGTGGACCCTGGTTGTCCCAACTGTAATGAACCCTTTTGCTCTATGGCTCACATGCTCTGGCGATGTCCCGCGTTACCTAACGACCTACTCGCCAGCGAAACCAAATGGGAGGAGGCTATCAGAAGCACGGTACTCCGAAAGCAAGTCCACGCTATCCAGAGGGCCCAGGAAAGGGCGGAGCGTCACGGCGTTCTGTCCTCTACGTGGGCGCGGCAAGCAGTTACAACGGCCTCCAGTTAGGGGGTCCTGACAGTAGCTCCTCAGGATCAAATAAAGTTCGTTGTCTGTCTGTCTGTCATTGCTTAATAGTTTTTAAGCGTCTCGCTGAATACATGTATTATCCACAGTGAGGCTGTTGTCGCGTTCGCATGTTTTTTGCGGATCGTTGTCGGATTTCTTTGAGCGATTTGGACATGTTGAGATTAATCAACGTTTGCTGCACCGACTGCAGTGCCTTTCTCATGGCTTGTAACTAGCGGTCGTTTTGCTGCAGGCGAATAAGTTATTTTCACAAAGTAATTTTTTTCTGCTATTCATTCAAACTCGCTGCTTACGCCGAGCTAGTGCAAAGACACCGTCCACGAGGGTGCCCATGACCGCCACTTAAAGCAACGCTAGTAGATCGAAGCACTAGAAGAGGTCAATAGAGTTCCACACAACTGCGTCCATTCGATAGACGACTGAACCGACGACCGTTGAAACTGACCTTTTCACCGTTGAGTGGATAGACAATCGGTCCGAATGCCTTCAAAATGCTATTGTGAGACCGTAATGATCAAGGTCGAAAGGTTGCCCGTGTATCCACGCCAAGTGACAAAGCTGCTGCCAGAACTCGGCTGTTTTTCAAGAAACAATAAATAGAGAGCTATAGGCATAACCGTCACTGGCATTTGCCACTCATTTTACATGGGCATAAGCTAGAAAGTTCACGCAACGTTTCACAGAGACATACACGAAGCATATTGTTGCACACACCTCTGAGCACTGGCAATAATGCCAGGCCAGCTTACCACAGGAAAGTCGCAGGCTTGCTTAAGACTGTTTTTGTGCTCTCGCAATCAGCCATTGGCATGTCTGTCTGAATGACTGATGGAAATTTTCCTGTGGTAACTGTATCATGGGCATATTTTGTGGTTTGCGGTAACGCGAGATTGCAGGGCGTAACGCAGATCGCCGCGTAAGTACCTTTTTCAAGAATGGAGCAGGTTGTCATGAGGACCATGGAATTAAATCCGAATTCCTTCGGGTCGCAATGGCGGTGTCTTCGCCTCTACCTCATGCTTGTAGATACTTTGTCTATTTATATTCCTGAAACTGTCATCTGCTAATTATATTATGAGCAGATGATACTTTCAGGAATACAAATATACCAGGTATCCACAAGCATCAGTGCGAACACGACTCTTGAATGAGCAATGGAGAGGTTTCCTTTGCATGTGATAGGGCCAGCGCGCTATTCCCGATCTAAACGATAACAAAGAAAATATGCGTACAGAAGACACAATACATAGACACTGGCACATGCAAAGATAAAAATCGTGTGCCGTTGAGGTCAGTTCCTCTCAAAGGATTAAATTGCTTTCGTAGGGTAAGACGCATTGGCGGTCCTGGTTCATGGTCCCGGAACCCGTCTCGCAGCTCATTCCAGTGCGCAGATTAGGACGATCCTGTGGATTGCGAAGAGCTTGCAAGAGCAGGTTAAGTAGGCCACGTCCTCTTGTACAATGCATGCAGGGTACAGTTGTCATCCTAAGAGCAGCATTTTGAACAACAAGCATTTGGTAATAGATTTGTTCAGATGACCATGGTCCAAACATGCATGATAGGGCCGTGACGACTATACGACAAGCGTAACTCGCAGATCGGGTCGTAGGTATAAAATGCGTCCCAGGCTGCAGCTCCAACTTCAATCAATTAGCACACTGTGAGGGCGCCACACGTTATAAGACACACGAGTTGATCTGCGACATTTATAAAACAGGACCGGTAGTTGCTACCAAACTATTTCTGTCACACTAGATAACTACAAGCGTAGTCAGCGCGTTAGAATGCACGCTGTGCCAGAATTAGAGGCGCAGTAACTGCTCAATAACACCATGCAGCATCCCACTCGATTTGGTAATGTGTACTCTGATTCCAGTGATGCTGGACGATCCTTCAATACAGTGCAGTAACGTTCAGCGAATTTCGTTGATACTGTACCAAATAAGAATATCGTGGAGTTGGTGTCAACTTTTTCGCCCAAGAAACGTCTACGGCAACCACAAAGTGCAAGAAGTATCGCCGCACTAGCAACAATTGGCGGTACCGTACTATAATGTGAAAAATGATGCCTTCTGGTCCATATCCCTGTAGACGTAGCGTACAGCACGACCTTCTGTTAAAACGGCCCTGAAACGGTCCGGACAAGTTTATCAGATGCGTAGGGTACAGCTACAGTAAAACATTCGCGTCACAATGCAAGTCAAGCGTCTCATACTAAGAGAGCTACGGACGAATGCAAGTTGCCCTCCTCCCTGGCCATGCTTTCTCTCAATTCGTTCGCCGAGTGATCGGGGCTAAGCTCCGCCTTTGCTGGCTCTACGTCATGATGTGACGTCGTGTCGTCTACTTCCGGTTTTCTTGGAGCCAGCGCGCAAAGCCTCGTCAACCTCTCCGCCTGCCGCCTGGCCGTCGATCCCCAGCGAGAGTGATCCAAGCAGCGTGCGTTGCGAGCGTTCTGTCGCAGCGCCGAGCGTGTCCGGCACTCCCGTAACCACAGGCGAGCTGGGCGTTTTCACGGATGGGCGGAGGCGTAAGCTACAACCCCTCCATACTACTACTGCTGTGATGACGGAGCTTTAGCGTAGACGTACATGAGCGGCCTTATCGGCATTCATGGTCCAGTCACCTGGTGACACAGAGCTTAATCAGCCAAACACACAGCAAATATTGCTGTAACCAAGTCTAAAACATTTGAAACATTTAAAAAGACGTGTTCAAGATTACGGCGCTGCCGAAAATGTACACCAGCAGCAAAGTAGAATAAACTTGGTTACTGCTATATTAGCTCTGTGTTTGGTTGAGCTTTGTGCCACCAGGTGGCTACACCATGCAAGCAGTTCACGTTTGCGCCTCCGTTCATCCCGTAAAACACCCAGTGTACTTGCGCTTGCGTTTACCCGAACACCGGACACGCTAAACTCTATTGTGGTAGTAATCCTCCTTAGTAATCCTTTCGCGCGCGAGATTGAATCACCAGATCCCAATGCGCCGGGTCGCTAAATGCGCAGTTGGTTCCTGTCGGGAGCCCAACGGTGCCCCCCCCCTTCCTCGCTTCCATCCCCCCTCGGCCTTTCGCGCGACGGAGACGTCACGTTTGCTCTCTGCCAAGCGTTCGCTCTCCGTGAAAGCGTCCGTCCCTCGCGCGCTTTCACTTGCACATACAGCATACGGCGCGCGGCACCGATTTTATCGTCGTTGGACCTCATACGGAACCGCACGGCGACAGCGCGACGACGACGCCGACGGCAGAAATCTGCTTGCCGTGTCCATATAATTGCTATCGCAGTAAATCCGCTGTTTATCTTTCGCATTTAAATAGAACATTCAAGAACTACATCATAACGAACATAAACCGCCATACAAAGAGTTATGAAAAATCACCAGCCCTACCCCTGTCGAGAAAATGGTGGTAAGCGAAGCTTGCCTTGTGTGTGTGCGTGTATCTGACCTTCGTGATGATTTTCTTTCTTTCTTTCTTTCTCTTTCCCTCTCTGTATTGATCTTTCCTTCTCTTTCTCTTTCTTTCTTCCTTTCTGTCTGTCTCTCCTTCTCCCTTTCTCGGACGATTTTATCGCCCGTGGACTTTATACGGAACCTCACGGTGACTGCGACGACGGCGGTATCTGGCCTAGAGTTAGAGTATCCATATAATTGCTATCGCAATAAAAACAAATTACAGTAGAACTCATCTCACAATGACTGTCATGACGTTTACTTAAGACGTTTACTGACGTTTACTTAAAGACGTGTAATGGTAATGGTGACTTTCGTTGCTTCCGCTATGTGACGTGCCGTTGTGGTCGTCGGTTTCTATGGGTTCCGGGGCGGCATAAGACGCATCCAGACACAGTGGAGACCAGGAAGGGACTGCCTGACCCTTCTTCTTTATTGCTCGAGCCCCTCTCCCGAGCGCGAGCTCGGCGCCAAGGCGCAAGACACGTGCGCACCAAGCGTCGTCTGCTTTCGCTCGTGACATGGCCGGGTTTTGAAACAAGTCGTCCCGACTGTTTACAACACTAAAAACACAACACATAACATTCGCAATGGTACAACAGGAATTATCTAAAACATAAGCAAACTTAAAGAGCAATCATACAACAGTAACTATTTACAAGGGCAAGCTTTGTCGTCCCATTTTTACACACGTAAATAAATGTAATCACAGGCACTATACTGCACCACACACTTCACTGCATCCAAACGGCGTCAGACACATGTACGGCTTAGTCCGATGCACAAGGTTGTTCCATCTCGGCAATTGGGCTCAGGTAGGGCTTCAATTTCTCCACATGCACAATGTCCGTTCCCATGTTATCGGCAAGTTCGATCTCGTAGTTCACGGGAGACAATCTGTTCACTACCTTGTGAGGGCCATTGTACCATGTGGTCGATTTAACACCGGACGGTGGAGCCTTAAGAAGCACTAGTTGTCCTCTTTCGAACACAACGTCCCTGTGGTGCTTGTTGAAGTAGTCCTTCTCTTTTTCTTGTGCAAGTCTGATGTACGCGGCTGCAAGTTCTCTAGCTTTTTTCAGTCTTTCGCTCACTACCGCGCCATAACTGGAATCTTCTTTCAGTTCTTCAAGTTCTCGGCGACTGTAAACAACGTCTAGTGGAAGCACTAGATCTCTACCATATACTAAGAAGAATGAAGTTTGGTGAACCGTGTCCTGGTACCCGGTGTTGTAGCAAAATACAACATATATATGGGAGTACATCAGCCCACTTTTCTCCCCCGGCGGTATTCATGGCAATCATCTGCTTGATAGTCTTGTTAGCCCTTTCGCACAAGCCATTTGCTGCAGGATGATATGCGGTAGTGGCAGCATGTGTGATGCCACGATGTTTGAGGTAAGCTTCAGTAGATCGTGCGATCATTTGAGTACCACGGTCTGTTATAATCGTAGCTGGGCATCCGTGCTTCAAGACAATTCTGCGCTCAATGAACTTTTGAACTGTCGTGGCTTCTATATTCCTCAAGGGTTTTGCCTCAACAAACTTTGTGAGGTAGTCAATGGCTACGATGATATATTTATATCCTCTAGAGTTCTTGAATGGTCCTACGATGTCCATCCCAACTGTATGAAAAGGGCTGTGCACTCCTATTGGTTGTAATAATCCATAAGGCAGCGATGTCGACATCTTCATCCTCTGACAAAGGTCGCAGTGACTCACATACCGTTTGACATCCGTATAGAGCTTTGACCAGTAGTACTTGGACCTCAGCGCTTCGAATGTTCTTCTGATGCCCATGTGGCCACCGTACCTTCCTTCATGCATTTCTCGAAGTGCCTCAGCCTGTCGCTGAGAAGGAAAGCAGAGGAGAAATTGACTGCTGACCGGACCTTGATCTCTCCTGTACAGTACCTCATTGTGCATCAAAAATTTCTTTTGGACCCGTTTCTGTTGCTTCTTTGTGCCCAATGCACCATTAAGCAGATCCAGGACTTTAGCGCAGAATGCGTCCTGACGCTGTTCTTCACCCATGTTGCCACAGTATCGCAGTGGTGGATAGGATACAGCAAGGATTTGGCCTTTTTCTGGAACAATGGGAGGTGTCCTTGAGAGACAATCTGGTGCACTGTGCAGGATTCCTGATTTGTAGGTGACGTCAAAGTCGAACTCCTGCAAAATCAGTGACCAACGGAGGAGACGTTGGTTGCCTTCCTTGTAGCGCAAAATCCAGCAAAGGGCATGGTGGTCACTGCCAACTTGAAATTTGCGGCCTATCAAGTATGGTCGCAACTGTTCTAATGCTCATTTCACAGCGAGGGCTTCCAGTTCTGTCGAAGAATAATTGACCTCTGTGCCTTTAAGTGCCCTGCTCAGGTATAACACTGGGCGATATCGTCGCTCTTCATCTTCTTGCAGCAACAGACCTCCTAAGCCGAGACGAGATGTGTCTGTGTGTACTTGCACCCTAAATTCCGTTCTCTCCGAGAATAGTTTGAGGACAGGCGGCTGACACAAAGCACACTTTAATGTCTCAAAGGCCACTTGCTGATCCTCTTCCCAGGAAAAAGCAGAATTCTTCTTTAGGAGGGATCGTAGAGGTGCAGCGGTAACGCTGTAGTTAGGGATAAACTTCCTGAAGTATGACGTAAGCCCCATGAATGACTGGAGTTCCTGTACGGTTCGAGGAGGCCGGAACATCTGAACAGCTGCCAGTTTCGATGGGTCAGGACTTACACCATCTTTTGTGGCAACATGCCCAAGGTAATTAATAGCAGTGCAGAAGAAGAAACACTTCTGTGGTTTGAACTTCAAAGCTGCTTTCTGGAACCTTGAAAAGATGTCCCTGAGGTGCGAAACATGGTCTTCAAATGTCTGACTGAAGACTACGCAATCATCCATGTAGACAAGAGCATTGTCATACTTAATTCCGTCAATGATTGTATCGACGGCTCATTGACACGTGAAAGGAGCACCTTTGAGGCCAAATGGCATCCGTAAGAATTCGTAGAGACCCCAAGGTGTAACGAAAACCGTCTTCTGTATGTCATCTGGATGCATGGCTATCTGATTAAAACCAGATACCAAGTCCATGACAGAAAAGTACTTGCTTCCGGTGAGCGCCTGCAGGGTATCTTCAATCCTTGGAAAAGGGTAAACAATATCCTCAGTCACTGCGTTGAGCCTGTCGATAATCGACGCACATGCGTGTTGTCCCGTCTTTCTTCGCTACTAGGACCAGCGGTGAAGCCCAAGGACTCCGAGAAGGCCGGACTATGTTGGCATCGATGAGGTCCTTGATCAGACTCTTCACGAGGTCACGTTGTGCAGGAGACAATCTGCGAGGTCGTTGGGAGATAGGCTTTGCATCTCCAGTTGGAATACAATTTTGCTCAACTTTGCATGAGCCCACATCCGTACTTGATTGTGCGAAGCAAGCAGCGTGCTGCGCCAACAACTCCTTCACGACCTGCAGCTCACTTGAGGATAACGTTGTGCCAACGTTAAAGTTTACGTCACCGATTTGGATTGAGCAATGCTGCGGATCAACAACTGCATAGGCTGGTGGTTCATCAAGATCCTCAGGAGAAGGCAGGCATGAAACTTGGAGGATCTGTTGACAGTCTTCCACAGAGAGTTCAATGTCCTCTATTCCCCCTGCTTCTTCTACGACTCCAACTGTCATCTGAGATGGAAGCACGATGGCTTGGGGTGAACAGTTCGTAAGCAAAACCTTAACTATTTTTTCGGATGCATCTGCAACCATGGGCTCCACAATGACCGAATAGCAGGTCATACAAGAGCTTTGTCCCTGTGATGACCATCACACAATCTTTATCTCTAGACATGCGATGCCAGTCCACTGGAACTAGCTTCCGCGATAAAGCAGGTAGTGTTTGCTCCCTAATGAGGTGGATCTTTTGTAACATCTGAGGAACAGACACGGCAAAGCTTTGTGAACCCCAGTCGATGATGGCTCTTGAGGTCTGTTAAAAATACGTGGTGAATAATAAGTCGGATTCCTCGGAGGCGGCTTCACTTCATGTTCCCTTTGAGGTAGGTTTTTCTGTGGTGGCTGATTTTCTGAGGAACCGCTTGACTCTATGCTCTCCTTGCGCTGACGATTCTGCATAGACTTCCGAGACGAACGCTTGACAAAAACGGGGCGTTCCTCGGTCTGCGGTGTGGGAGGTTCAACCGCAACCAGAACTTCAACGTTTTCCTCGGAATTGCTGATGTGGTCAAAGCGCAGAAAAGAGTCTATCATGTCATTTAGTTTCTCAAAATTCTTGTCAAAGAAGTGTTTCTTGGCCTTGTCTGAAAGCGTAGCCATGATGATCTGACACTTCTCCTTTTACAATACTGGATAATTACATTGTTCCATGAGGTCCAACTTGCGGTAAGCGAAGTCTGTACACGACTCTCCAGCTCGTTGTGTAGCTCCGAACATTCGCTGATTAGAGGTTACATCACAATCTATGTTGTAACGGCGACGGAACGCTGCCTTCACATCAGCCCAAGTAGCGATATTGGCCATCTTTGCGTGGTGGCGCATCCATGTGAAATCCTTGGCTGGGAGCCTGGAGATAATGAAGGGTATCGCGACCTCTTCATGAACGCTGAAGGTTCTGAACCAAAAATCAACTTGATGAAACCAAGCGGTGACATCTTTCCCAAGATGCGGTAAGGAGCTAGCCGCGAAACTTGAAAGTCGGTCGCGAGCATCTTCACCCGAGCTGTTAGAGATGCATAAAGTAGCTTCGTCCTTAGCTTTGCCGCGTTGGTTTCCCGAGCAGCGTTAAAGATTTATCGACGCAGCGCTCATCTCCGTACTCTGGCAGGATTCGGCGTCCGAGTCCTCACGCAGTTTTCGACTCCAAGCGCTCGATGCGTTCCACAATCGGAGCGAGTAAGTTGCAAAAGAAGTCGTGACTTGCCTGCAACTGCGGGTCAAGAGGTGGCTTTGGTGCGTCGACTTCTTTGGCGGTGTCGTGTCCATCCGAAAACGTTATTTTCAGTCCTTCCAATTTGCGCCGGAGCTGATCCACTTCGGTTCTTAGGGCACCTGCTTCGGACACAGCTGTCCTGTAGGCTTCCACCCGGGCGGCGTCATCCAACTGTTCGAACACATCGATGGAACACTGGGCGGTCGCCATGTTGGGTTTACGGAGCCGACGCTGTCCTGAAGTCAGTGGTTCGACCAAAGGAACGCGCAGCGAGCGACGACCCCACATCAAAAAGGAATAAACGTCTTCATAGCTCACCCCGAGCCGTTGGGCGCCAAATGTGACGTGCCGTTGTGGCCGTCGATTTCCATGGGTTCCGGGGCGGCGTAAGACGCATCCAGACACAGTGGAGACCAGGAAGGGACTGCCTAACCCTTCTTTATTGCTCGAGCCCCTCGCGAGCGCGAGCTCGGCGCCGATCTTGGTTGTTTTCTAGGCGCCAAGGCGCAAGACACCTACGCACCAAGCGTCGTCTGCTTTCGCTCGTGACACTCTGGTTTAGCTGCAACGAGTAGTTACGAAACATTTGACGATCCTAACAGCGTGGGTATCGTTCTGCTGGAGAATAAGTTGTGCTGTTTACTTTGACAAGCGTTCAAGTTATCTGTAGATACATTGGGTGACTGCCTTGTTTGCTGGGCAAGGTTTCCGCCCAAAAATAAAATAGTTTGGTTAATAATAACCGCATAGCGTACCGTGTGAATCACACTTTTCGAGTGGCCGAACGACCAGCTGCAGACTGCGCGAGCGTCTGAGGCAGTATTAAATGCTGTGTAGATACCTGCACTTGAACGCGCTACAGGCTTGCCTCCACTGCAATTGACGTCATCTGCGAAGCCCACACCCGACATCGTATCCGCATGGAAAATACACCGCAAGGTCGTCGCCTTCTGGCCTGGGATGGTCAGCAACATGACGACGCACCTCCTCTTAATATGTCTTTACCCCCTTGGGAAACCCTGATTGCTTCTCGACGCATTCGCCGTCCTATATCTCGGAACAACGTTCCTGCTCGCCAACTTCTTGCCGCACGTCAACTCCAGGAAGCGAGCTTGGACACAATCGACATCTACCCACGAAACACACAAGCAGCTATTTGATGTCTAAAAGATGTCTTGAACGGATAATTCAAAAGTCTAATAGCTGTCCTGGTCAAGACATTTTCTAGCCGTGGACGTCTACAGGTACTTCAGTAAGCCCTGCTAACGTTACGCTAAAAGTTGGCTAATAAACATCTCGACAAGAACAACTTCAAGAATTTTATTAGATGTTCCCAGAATTCTGTAATAATGGCTTCGGAAACATTATGCAGGCTGTTATAAAACATCTTGACAAGAACAAGTTAAGAATTTTATTAGACATTCCCAGAATTCTGTTATAAATTATAACAGAATTCTAGGCGACGTCTAACAAAATCTTAATTAAGCTATAAAAGCCTGCATATTGTTTCCAAAGTCATAACTTATAATGGCTTCAGAAACAATATGCAGGCTTTTACAGCTGTCTTTAAAGCAGCATTTATAGATTGTCATCCTACAGTGACGTGGTAAGCAAAATTAATGGCCACTTTTTCAGCATACCATGCATCCGTATGCTAGCTTCATAGCACACATGTTACAATATAGAACTGAAAATTAAATTGAAGCATTACATTATATTATTTATAATAACTTGCATAAATTTTTTAACATAAATCAAATGTGCAATACACATAGAAAGCAAATGTGCATAACAACATGCAGAAAAAATTACAACCTGACATTGTGAGAAAGCGGCTTTATTGACTAATAAATTAAAGGACACGGAGAATGATTTTACAACATTTTTAAATACAGTAGAAAAGCTGACCACATAAAATAGGACGTAGCTGCAGAAACCACGGAAATCCAGGTCCCTTCCCTCTTGGATACCACTGGCTGCCCACAGAAGTTTGCTCTGTAATAGAACAGTGAAGAAAAAAGTGAGTAAGCCACACTTGATTTACAATAAAGATGTGCAATTAGGTATTTCAAATAGCAAAATATGTGCCGTTGTTTTACCTCAGTCATATTTACTTTATACATTTAAGCAATACTTTCTCTTAAAATCTTATGCTGTACGATGACGTTCAGAATAAAGTTGCAGATATATGAAAAAGCTACTGTAGAGTGAAATTAAACTGGCAAATGGTTTAGTCCACACACGACTTGCAGTAGGTCATTAGTAGTTAGATGGTTTGCAAACAAATCTCTTACAAGAGTATGTTACTTTTATTTAGGTAGTGGTGTTGGTGGGTTGTAGCAACAGGTGGGCTTAGCCTGGCAATCAAGGCCGGCAACTGCTCCATCCGAGTGTCTCTTACAATATCACTGCGGTATTGTACCACGTGCCAATAAAACCATTCTCTTCCTAAAGGGACCCTGAAACACTTTTAACTAAACATAGAATGGCCTCACTATTAAAGGACGTCGTCTCACGGATCTCATGCCGCAAAAAGTTTTCCAATCCTCCAACTATAAGTGAAGTTACCGCACCAATGCAAGACAATTTTTCCTGCCTGCTAGCGTGCTGGAAAGCTACACAGAGGAGAAGCCAAGAGAGCAAAGCCCCGGTATACTACGCAATGCAGCACGCTGCTTGCCATCTTAAAGGCCTTGAAGTATCTTAAAGGCCACACGCAGCTAGAATTTCTGTAATCATTCAGCCAATTATGTGACACTCCAGCTTTACCTCCCAGATCACAAAAGAACATTCCGCTACATACCGTGCATGCAAATATATTCGAGTCTAAACTTCGCGCCAGCACGGGCCCGTCAAAACAAAAGTGGCGTGCAAGTTGTAGCAGGTAAACGTATACGTACCGTAAGGAACTGCACCGTATCTGCAGGCGCTGGTCAAGGCTTGAACGTGAGCAAAATACTTAGGAAGAGAAGCATGAGCACTGGAGCGAACGCTTGCGAGAATGAGCACGGGCCTTAATTGAATCGCTTGCGGAAACTTCAGCGCGCCCCCCTGGTGCGGTCCAAGAGCAGATAGCAGTTCGCTCAAACGGAGCGCACGTTTGCGACCGCGCGCGGCCATATCTGTTGGTAACGATAGCTGGTATCGCAATTCCGGCTTCTTCACCGCTTGTTCACGCAAAGGGAAAGGAAGGCACGGCTCTGATAAGGATGCTGAACTAGCGCGCACATGTGCGCCCGGCCGTTTTCTTTTTTCAAAACTTTGACTGTCGTGACAGACTCATCGAGTGAAAAAATCGCAAAGGAATCAAATAACCCCACAGGCTTTTTCTGCTTGTCCACCCAAAGGGCGAAAGCAGCGAAAGGCTATATGATGCGACGTTAACGGAGTGCATATGGCTTGTTAAAGTCACACGGAATGTAATGCTGCGCGTCGGGCACGCGCATTTTAAATCTTTTTTCACTTTCACGCACACGCCCAAGCATGTCGCACATTTCCCGACAAAAACATCTAAAAAAGTTCTTGAGTTATACGCTCTCAAGGCGTTCACCAAAGTATACTACGGTGACACCAGAGGTGGGCTGTTACCACAGCTGAAACACAATACCATATTTGATTAACCGTACTTCCTGCTACATAATGTTTCCAAGAACATCTGTTTAACGTCTTCGCGTAGACCAAGGACGTCTATAGCCGTTTGTAGCCGTTCCAAGAAGTTTTCAAGACTGTTTTGTACTTCGTGGGAAGTGTCCAAAATGTTTCCAAACAAAACTGGACTTAACCTTTGAGTGCAACGGAATAATGCGAAAACTTCCAACCGGCATCTTAAACACATCGGGGCCAGAAATTTCTATCTCACAACAACCTGCATCTCTCACGTTGATGCTGTTTGCAGACATATCGCCAATTCTCTCCGCAACCACAGTAACCACGACTGTCAAGCCTTCATTCCGACGTTCTAAGGCCGCTGTTCCCTCTCGTCGCTCCATATTGCGCTTTTGAAAGAGGAGTTTCGGAATCCCATGGTTTCCCACCATCCCACGTTGCACTGACTGGTGACGACACGCATGCGCAGACGCCCGGAGTGCAGGGTTGCTTGTTTGTGTTGCTTCATTGCTCCGCTACTTGACATGATTCTATACCTGAGACAAAACTATGGTGAGGCATTAAAAAAGAAAATAAAAGAAAAGCCTCGCCTGTGCCACCGAGGTATAAGGGAAAAGAATTAAAAAAGACAACACAAATCTCAAACGAAGCTGGATTTACTTAAAGAAAGCTTTATTCCTACTTAAATGGCGCGCCGATCGCGCCGAGAAAAAACGTCGTCGTCGTCGGCGGCGGCGGCGGCGCCACGAGAAAAGTCGGCGGCGGCGCGCCGACGTCTCGGCACGCACCTCTACCCCAAAGTGATTTAAAGCCGAAACCATCAAAAGCCTGGCGCCATTTTGTAGTTGTGTTGCATCATGTAGGAGCACGCTGTCGCCGTTGAATGGCTCTGAAAGCGCTGCGTTAGGGGCGACTGCAACCGAATGTTACGGCAAGTTACGGTGGGAACGTCTTTCCGTGCTACGTGTTTGCGACGATAAGGACGGCCAGCAGCAGCGTGCCCCGATTTCGTCTTTGCCGACATCGAACAAGTGCAGCTCGCCGGACCGTGGCAAGCGCCCGAAGTATTGCGGTCTGCACTGCGTTGTCTTTCATTGTGATGTGAGAGATCGTAACGCACAGAGACGGCCAGATGCACGCGAAAGCCTACCAGCACTGAAGTGACTGTGCCATTTTTCTCTTAACGTCTCAGGTGAGTATATCAGCTTTTGTTCGAGTTTGCAAACGGCGCGTACGGCCCTTCCGGTTTGGCTACATTTTGCGCGGCG
Source organism: Dermacentor silvarum (assembly GCF_013339745.2). Lineage (NCBI taxonomy): Eukaryota > Metazoa > Arthropoda > Arachnida > Ixodida > Ixodidae > Dermacentor > Dermacentor silvarum. The sequence goes on along the minus strand of NC_051163.1, from coordinate 100,382,119 downwards.
TTTATTTTTACAGCTACAGACATGCGCGCGGAGGCTTGCGCGCACTGGATGCATGCGAAAATACTAGTGGCAGACAGAGGCTTCAGGAGAGCATCTGATATTATAACAAAGCTGTACTGCTAGGAGAAACACCGTTTTTACCGATCCTAGTGCACGAGCGGCATGTGGCATTGAAAAATCTGCAGAATAACAAGTACTGCATAACTTGAAGTGTAGAAAAAATAGTAGCACCAGTGTGACAATCGCTGCCGAAGACAAGTCGTTGAAGACAGCTTGTGTATCTTGAAGATTCGCTAGCGCTTCAGGTACATTACCGATAATAATAAAATCACTACAATGCTGTATGGAGTGTCAGGCGATGTGGCACTGCATTAATTTTCGTAGAGTTAAGGCGCTGCATGCACAAACGTAAGAGGCCCAACGCCTTAAGTGTTGAAACAAAATAAATTCAATGTCTTTTGGCTGCAGGTCAGGAACGCATTAGCTAACAATCTAAACCGATATATAATGTATTATTTCCCAAGTAATCTTTATTTTCACTGTTACTATTTAAAAGCATGAATTTGCTGCAACCTTTATATAGTAAAACCTACTAGGCTTTCAAAGTGGAGGTGTGTTTTGTGATGAATTTGTAATATTACTGGATTTTCTATTTTGTGACGTGTTTTATGGAAAAAAGGGTCGTTTCATTTGTATTTTTATGTTAGTATATTTGTATTTGTATATTTGGCAAGCAGAAATGAGTTCATTGCAAAGTTGTACCTCCCAGTGAGCTGCATATGAACCCACCCAAGTTAAACCTGTCTTGGCTATTGTAATGTACATGTAAAAATTTTAAATACAGCTGTAGTTGGCTTAATCGCTGTACTATATTTTGTTGTAAAAGTAGAATTCTGGGTATTATTTTACTGCTTCCATGCAGAAATACCTTTTTTTCTTGTACAAAGAAACTCTGACAGTGTTGAATGAAATATAATGAGGTGTGGTGTATTGTTCTACCAAAATAATTTGTAGCAAATTTGTAGAGAGATATACGGAGTAATGATAGTAGCTTTATCAGCTGTATAAATTGGGACATGCAGCAGCACCAGCAACGCGCTTGTCGACGCCGTCGGCGTTTTGCCAGCGTTCGCACAAAATGCCTGCGGCGTTGGTGACTGTTGCCGGAGCCTCTGATATAAGTAGGCACTTGGTGCCCCAGCTAAGCGTCACCTCCCTTCCCTCAACCCCCCCCCCCCCCCCACGGCCTTTCGCGCGTCGAAAGAAGGCGCGTTTGCTCTACATATATGGTGATTTTAAAGGAGGAAAGAGACGCCTACTTCTGCAGTCCTTAAGAGAGCACGGAGACAAGTCCTCTTGTTGATGCGTTGGCTCCAGCAACGTTCCTTGTTCTACTACTATTTACCATTAAAAGGAACCCTTATTTCTCTAGCTGAAGTATTATGCATTATGAAATAAAAATTATCAGGGTGAAATGTCAAGAATGTGAAAGTTTTTCTGTGTTCTAATGTTAGAGCCAAGACAGATAGAAAAACAAGAAGATTCAGAGAAGCACTTTGTTATTCTTCACTGACCCGTTCGCCAGCTTCACTTGCAGCTTGCACTTTATTGCATTAATGACCATAGAAATTGGTTAATTGAATTAGCTTGATGGTTTGCATATGTCAAGAGATGTTGCACTTGGATTAATGCAGGGTAAAAAATACAATGACAATGGCAGGCTTGCAGTTGACAGGCACATCGCTTGATGGTGTGAGCTAAGGTTCGGGTTGCAAACTTTTTCATCTTTGCTGGCATTTTCATGAACATAACTGCTGCTTTGTTTTTGTCGGGGTTCTAGTTGTTGTGTTGTAGGAACTGTTTACCTTTATTTGTATTGGTAACGATGTTACACAGACAACTGCTGCATTTTTGTAAATTATGACATGGTAGGACTTAAAATGTTTGTGCAAATTTGTTGCAGGTACAACTTGGCGGCTCCTGCTCCGGCCTTCCGCCACCACCCTGTCCCGACTGCGTCCATTAGAGAGTTGGCAGCCTTAGTGATGATGCCAAGCAGGCCGACGGCAGACAGCAAGATGCAGGTAAACACATGTAATCCAGCACCGTCGTGACTGAAGCAGCTTGTAGCCACTCAGCAATGAATTAACTTGGTAGTAGTTTAGACTCCCCACTATTGGTGCAGCAATGCTCAAGTCCACGCAATTTGTATTAGCCACCAAAAGGCTATGTGGATTAGACGAACCACGATGCACATTTTGATACTAGTGGAGACCACTTATAGAATTTTTTTCTTGCTTAACTATGTTGATAAAGCTTTACCAATTTGAAAGTAATACAATGTGCTCTCAGATGTGATATTTGGCATATTTTTACTAGGACCGCCTCATTCTTAAACCTGCGGTTAAACATACTCCAAAAACTGAGTTTTCTACAAGTTTATCCTCATCTTTGTGCCCTTCTGCATGAGATATATATTTCTGAAACCATTTTGTGTACACAGTACATGTCCTGAGCACTTGGATCAAGTTAGCTTACAGCTTTTGCTAGAAGCCATTTCTCTGCAAACAAAAATGAGCCACTTTTGCTCATTTTTAACGGCCCATAATAAGCTGAACAATGGCCAATGCTCAAGGAATACAATTTTAGGTGTAAGACCTCTTCATACTGCTGAGAAAAATTAATTCTGCTCTCATATTGAAGGAACTGCTATCTTGGCTATGCCTTTTGGTGCCTTAGAACAAAACTCACAACTTACGCCAGTAAAAAAATGTTTCACCTAGAAATATTTCATGAAATGGTCATTTGTGTTATATTGAAGGGCCTCCAATTTTTCGAAAGGAAATCCCAAATGGTCAAGCGCCAGGTTGGGACAGTTGGCATGCAATAGCCTTCGTACAGAAATGGGGCATACGGAGGGCCAAGTAATGTATACTTGACATTACGTTAAGGTGCATTTATTGATCCACACAGGACAAAATGACAAGCATTCCGTCCTATAATTAGTTCCTCACATTTATTTATCCTTTTTGCACATTTATTTACCTTCAGTCTGGTGACCTGTGTCTGCTTTCATTATCTGCTATGTCGTAGATGGTAAGCTTCAGATTTGTCCTATGGTGAAGAATATTTTGTTGTTAATAGATGATGTGGGCTTCTGTTTTCCAAGTTGCTGCGAAATTTTAACCAAGCTGTGCCACACACTCAAGCCAGGCCTCTTGGAAAGGACACATAACCAGACCACGCGTTAATGTAAGATGATGCCAGGGATCAAGGCAACCTGTTGTACCCCATTATTCAATGCTTGGTGACCCCTCTACATGTTTCACCTATTTCGCAGCTGTACCTCGGCTGCCATTTATCCAAACAACATCGCCGCTGTGACCACTTATGAGCATGAGCAAATATTGGCGTGGAGTGTTCCCTGGGCTTGACATTCTATTTGCTCCTTAGTATTCTTAGCAAATAATCGTGTTATAATTTGTGTTTTTAGTACGCACTTTTTAATATTTCCTTTCTCTTGGAATTCTTAGCATCATCTCCTGCTATTATATCCGTATTTATGCGCAGTTTCTCGTAGTTCTTTTGTACTTGTGTATGTAATTGATAGGTTCTTAACTCTTATAATGCATAAGGCTAAAATGCTGACTTACGTCATGTTTTGTACATTTATTAATCTGCTAGCACTGTAAAATGTTTAAGAAATTTAACTTAACTAGGGCTCTATGGCAGGATAAATTCAAGAGCAAAATAGAGCACTTATTTCAAGCACCCATTATTATTGAAAAAGGAAAGAACATAGGAGTGTAAAAAAGAAAACAGTATTAAAGTATGGAAACCTGGCTACCCATCATATGTGTATTAATAATGTGACTTACTTTCAGTGCAATAATACCAGTGACATTGGTGGACAACGTTTAAGACATGGAACCCATGATACCATTGGCATCTGTCAGCGTGGCAAATGAGTTTGCCACACTTACGAATACCAACAGTATTGTAAGTTTCATGCACACATTGGTTGTGTTACACCTTATGAGTATTGCATTTCTCGAACATGAAGGTTTACAGCATTGCTTTGAATCACAAATATATTTCCTAATTTTCAGAATTTATGAATGCAAGAGTAATGGTACAGATCTTGTAAAAATTATTTTACAGACTATATGCCCATAGATACACGCTTCTGATAACATAGCAACGACATGTGGTGGCACATGTATGTCTTTATTTCAGATTTAAATATTGCCTTCTAGGCCTGTGTTAGTCTACTACATTGAGGATTCTAGGCCAGAGTCCCTGCACTAGAGGGAAGTGAATTAAACTAAGAATCTTATTGTTTGTGACACTAATTTGACAATCAGCAAGGTTCTTTCTGCATTCATTTCCAAATTTGTGATATATTTTATATGACTGGTTTCATTAATGTGAGAACAAATATGGGTTTATTGTCAACACAGTTGATGGCACCCATTTGCACACCATTCCTTTACAGGCTAAAAATTCTATGTAATAATGGGGGGTTGAAGGTTTTGCGCACTCAATGTTAAGGGACGTAAATGGTGGCGTACAACTGAATGCAAGAAAGAACAAAGGAATGCAAGTAGGGCATGGGGCTTTGTAGGCAGACGTTTTGGTGTGCTATTTCTAAAACTCCCTACAGGTCTGCCTGAAGTTATTGTGTAACTCTTCGGTAGAATACGTTGGCAGCCACTCATTAAGGGAAAATGCTTCTCGAAGCACCTTTTTAAAATTATTTCTGCGAGAGATTTGAAAAAAAAAAACTGTTTCATAGAGTTTCATATGGAGATTTTAAATATGTCAGCGGTTTTTGTGTAGTTGCTATATTTTTAGTTATGTCCTACACAGTGGCAAGGTATCTGTGGGCACTTTATTGTATATAACAGTTTCACAAGAATCATCATGCTGTATCTTATTCAACTCATTGTAGACCGCAAAGTGCCGATTTCTACCCAAACAGCATTTAAAATTACTGAAACTATGCAAAAAAATTCATCATCGTCATCATCAGCCTATATTTATGTCCACTGCAGGACAAAGGCCTCTTCCTGTAATCTCCAATTACCCCTGTCTTGCGGTAGCTGATTCGAACTTGCGCCTGTAATTTTCCTAGCTTCATTGCCCCACCTAGTTTTTTGCCGTCCTCCACTGCGCTTCCCTTGGTATCCATTCTGTAACTCTAATGGTCCACCGGTTATCGATAATACGCATTACATTGCAATTTCAAGTAGATATTAGCATTCTACTATCTTGAAGAGTATGTATGCCAAATTTCATTAGTATCGGACAATTGTAAGTGCACAAGGTCTCATGGGATTATGAAAAATCTAAGTGCACAAGGTCTCATGGATTATGCACAATCTCATGGGATTATGAAAAAATTATTAAAGTGTACTGAGCTTTACTTGCCTAGTCCCGCTAAGTTTACATATTATTTGGATAAATATCGGCACTTTGTCATTTACAAAGAGCTAAGTTAGCTACAGCACAATGATTTTTGGGAAAATTTAACACAGAAGAAAGTGCCCGCAAAGATCACTATATATTGTGCCATTGTTTAAGACATAACTGCAGAAATATAGCAGCTAAACAAAAATAACATATACGAAATTGGCTTGAATAACTCTCTAATTGGCTTAATTTGCAAACCTCTGGTACAAAAAAATAAAAAATACATTTCAAGTAGCATCTCCCTCGAACACAAAATTTAATAAACAAAACGTGTCCCTTGCTAGTAGTCACCTATAACAAAGCGACACAAAGTTGAAGGCAAGTGCTCTTGTCTAAGCGTTTCTGCGCTGTCTTCCCTTGGGCTGCTATAAAGCACTGAGTTTTCCTGCATTCTCCAGAAGTGCAATACTAAAAATTTTGTGAATGTGCCCTAACAGGGAGAAAAAAGTTCCCTGAAAGGCAGATAAGACTATCACGTTGTTCGACATTTACATGTTTTATCCATATCTTTGTTTTGTGTTTTGTACTGAGTGTTTCAGCGGTGATTGCCTCTAATTATTGAACATAACTGTTTCAAGACAGTGCGGAGTTTTTGCTAACAAAAATTTTTAGCAGTGGAAGGCATTAGAATTGCAGTACTCAAGCATTCTTGCTTTGTAAGAAATAGACTAGTGCCAGTTCTGAGAAACACATCCCCAAAAGCAATGAGAGAATAGATTTCTGTTCTATACAGAATCGTGGCTACAGGGCTTACGAAAGGCTTTGTGGCAAAGTAATATCTGTAACAGCAAAGCATGCTCCACCAAGTATGGTAACAAATATTTCAGGGTTGCCTGTCTGAGTTCTCTTACAAACTAACAATACGTTCAGCACTGACTAGCCTCAATAATGCAATGTCAGCATTCTGCTGAAGTTGTTAACTTGCTGAAATTATTCTACTTTAATTATTGTGATCTTGTTTAAGAAGACATTGGCAATTATCACGTGCTTGTAATTTCTTGCAGCAGTTTTGTAAATATTTGCAATTATTTTTCTGCCTATGATTCTTGGTAATAGAGATATTCATTGTAGAAAGAGCTAGTACATTGTATTTAATTATAAAGGTACTAGTCATTCGTAGATTTTTAATCTTCAGCATTTGTTGTGCCCCACAGCTGTTTCTTGAAATCTGAAATGATGTACTCGCCTCCTTTGCAATGTACATTGAAATCTGTCAGTATGTCTTGTTTAAAATACTGCTGATAGACCAGATAGCTAGGCTATTTGTTAATTATAAATTATAACGATGATAGTGTAGGACCATAACAGGATTGGCATTGACTCACAACTGTGCCCAGCTACATCCACGCAGCTGTACCATACAATGTGCATGTGCTCAGAAGAGCTGAACGCCACAGATAAAAAGTAATGGCCACTCAAGGCTTTTACTCGTTGCGTGTAATCTTTTAAGAGCATATTATTTGCCAGATGTAATTTATCCTCAGTAAATACATAAATCAGTTATGTGGTGTCTTGTTTTTATGTTGCAAGTGCGAAGTTCTTGTGATCTTGCTTGTTTTTATTTTGTTTTCTTTGTGAGCATGAGTGATGTAGGTTGCCTCGATGCATATTCTAAAAACTGTTTCTTCATCACTGAAAGTCACGAAAGTTAATTTACACATAACTTTCCCAGTTACTAATATCGCAGGCTTCGCGTTCAATTTTCTTGTGTTTGATGTTATGTTTATCTACCAAGTCGTTTTGTCGTACATTGAAACATATTCACCCATTGCACAGTGGGCACCCAAATTATGAATATCTGTTGTTTCTTTCTACCTTGCTCTGGTGTTTTCTTAGCTTAGCATTGGTGCAATGGCATGTGTGCACCTGCAAAAAAGTAGCAAAGTGGCTAAAGTTAAAGGCCGACCAAAAGATAAAGATGCCAAGCCGTATATTCAAAAGTTTGCATACAATTTTAAAAAATGTGGCATCCCCCTATGGTGTGAGAGTTGCTTTCGGCATCAAATGAACTGCGTAGCATATTTGCTAGAGAACACAACAAAGCAAAAAGTCACTCTAGATTGGAGCGGCAGTGGAAAGTTCAGCACAAAAAATGTTTGATTTCAGGCACCATTAATGTGGCTTATCATCTGCTCCTGCTGTGTGGGAACGCATACGTTTAGTAGACCAGCCTTCGCACCAATGTTACCTTAAGGGGACACCAGAGAAAGGTAGAAATCAAAAACAGATATTCACACTTGGCTGCCAATTGTGCATTGTGTGGATGTTTCACTGTACAAAAGACTACTGTAGTACGTAATCACAAAGACAAAAGAATTAAAAATTAGTGTTATGTGTCAGTCAACCTTCTGTGACCTCCAGTGTTCATAGAAACCCCTTTTTTCGGTATGTGCCAAGCCATAGGTAGGCTTTACGTAACTCAGTCATGCTTGCTAAGTTAAAAATCAGAAAAAGAAAACTCACAAGAACTTTATATGAGTGACATGCAAAGGGTGGCACCTAATGTAACTGAATGCATTTACTGAGGGTAGATTACAACCAGTACCTAATCTGCTCTTACAGGGTGACTGGCAGTGAGTAAAAGAAGCCTTCCTCACCTCTGTACTTTCTGTATGTCTTTTGGCTCTTCATGCACCATGTGTATTGTATTGTTACAGATGCATGTATGTAGCTGGGTACAGTTTAGTTATCACCTGGTCTGCTTCCTTCCTTGTCGTCATCATTCATGCGCTATCTTTGTAGTAACAAATACAGCTACCTGTGCTACATATTTTGCCAGCATGTTTGCTTTATGGCAAGTCTTGTATTAGTGCATGGTGTCTTAAAAACTTAGTCTTAAAAAACATGTTTATGTCAATGTAAATAAAATGTTTAGAATAAATATTGCTCTATGTTTTCTGTAATATTGTCAGTTATTAAGTTTTTATGCACTGTTGCAGATTGTATGAAAGAATAAAATTGATGCACAACTTTTTACTATGGTTGTTCAGATCAATTTTCAACTCAAGCTAAGTAACATGCATGAGTTGTGTTGGAAAAGTGCCCACAAGAGTACTATAAGGTAAGACAGCTGTTTTTACTGTTAAATCGGATTATCGCTTGCCAACCAGGTGCGTCTGCATTTTGCAATGCATAGATTATCTAATCTAAGTTGGAATATTGTTCTTATTGCACTTCATTATCTGGTTCTCCTTTTTGCACCAGTGTAGCCCTTCGTTATATTTATGTGTACTTTATTTGCATAGGAGGGTAAATTAAGTTCTAAATAAAAATACTGTCTGTGAAAACAGTGAATTAGGTTGAGCTTAAGAACGTTTTGACATATTATAACATGACTTGTGTTGGGGTGAATTGAACTTTTGCATAAGGGACATACTATTTTGGGGTGTCATTATGGTTCAGAGTGACATTACAGTGTCGTGCACATGCAGCTGCAAGGTGCATATTGGGTGTTTCTTTAAAACTGTTTTGCTTGGTTGGCCATTGATTCCAGTTTAACAGTAAAGAGAACTGTCTTGTATTCATGGTGATTCTCAACTGACTGATACATTTGACACTTCCAGAAGACAATAACAAAGTGTTGAAATGTGCACTTTTTGTTGCTAATCTGCTACGTGCTTCTTGGCAGATTAGCTATGGATTGTTATTATTTTATGTTGTCTTTTCACAATAGTAACTTTGCACTGTTGGCAAAAGTTTTTGACTCATTTTGAAAAGTGACTTGACACTGCCAGCCAAGAGTCGAATGACTTAAATGGATTAGTTAGTTTACTCTATTTGCAAGAGTCCTGCACCACACACTAGGGGTAACGTGACACACACTAATGGAGTCATCAGACTCATCAAGAATAGTTACCCGACTCCTTCAGCAGTGGTCATGTGACACTCTATCTTGAGTTGTCTGACTCATCTAGAAGAGTTAACAGACTCCCTAAGCAGTAGTCTTGCAACCTTCTTGAAAGGGCCCAGGAGACTACTAGAAAAGAGTGTGCATGACTATTGCGTGAGGAGTTAAGTAACCACCTTGTATACATTGCAGATAGTCTTGGGACTCTGACGAAAGAGAGTTCAGGTGTCTCCCCCAAAGTTTGTCATAAATGTGATGAGTCCAGACTCTGCGAAAAGAGTAAGGGATACTCTTCGTTTTTTTCTTAGTGTGTAGACCACCCCTTTAATACAGCGCCTGACAGTATTGGTGTGCTGCTTCTGGCAACCCCGAGGCCCATCGCGTGTGATACGAGGGCACAATTGAGCCAACTTGTTGGGAGCTGAAAAAATAATGGGAATGCCATATCTGATAGCCACCTTCTTGAGGTTATGGCTCAAACGGTGAACATATGGGACTACCTCTGGTTTAACACGCTCCCTTTCCTTCGAGTGCGCTTTCACATTGGCAGTGGTAGCTTTCAACTTTTGCAGCACGGACTCAATCACAGAATTTATGACAGACTGAGGGAAGCCAGCCCTTAAATGTCTCTCAAGTTGATTGCAAAAACTCGCATCGTATGCACACATGACTTGCGCAGAGCAGATTCCAGGCAAAGTAAAGCGATTCCACGCTTCACAGTCTTAGAGTGCGCTGAGTCGTACTGTAACAATTCTTTTTTACCTCGAGGGATGTACGCACAGCAAACGTGATCACTCAGAAGTGTTAGGTTAGGGTCTAAAAACTACAACGAACTGTTCTTTGGAAGCCCATTAGTAAATGTAAGTCCTTGTATAGTTTACTCTAAAAACGACTAAAATCTGCTGAATCATTTCATGGCATGGCAAAGGGAACCTATTGTCAATAACTACTAAAAAATCATAATCGTATCTTAAAACTTTAATAACATCAGGATGAGATGAAAGTAAAAACACATTGTAGTGCGTGGTCAAAGTAAGATAAAAAGATGTCACATAAAATGGCTGCTACACGTGAACCAATGCAAATGCCCTTTTTCTGCAAAAAAGTGCCATGCTCAAAAGAAACAAAGGTGCGGTTGAGGTAAGCTTCCAAGAGGGAAACAAAATTAGATGCCGACATCTCCATTTGCGACAAAAAACAAGCTTCGCCATTTCATCGATGCACTGCATAACCGCTTTTAGAAGCTCATGATGTGGAACCGAGTAAAATAAGTCATTCACGTTAATGGAGAACACATAGCCTATGGCTTGGCTTGCTGCGGAAATATTCAAAAACTTCATCCGAGTTTCTAGTCAAGAAACGGTCATAAAATCAAGAAGCTTCAGAGCTTTCAGCAAAAGACCACTAACTTGATATTGCCACGTATCGCATTCACTAATAATCGTTCTAAACGGGACGTCAACCTTATGGGTCTTGGCACTGAAGAATGCTGTAAGAGAATCATTTTTGCTCTTATCTGTTTAGCCAGTTTTTCACAGCCAATTTCTTCACAGAAAGAAATCATGGTTTTCTAAACTTTTGATAAGCTGGCTTTTACAGGTTTGAAATTCTTGTTGATTGCCTCTAGTGGTTTTTCACATAAGGCGAGCCTAGGCAGAGCTACAAAACCGCCTTCCTTATCGGACAGCATTAGACAGAGTTCGTTGTTGCTGAAAAAAAGACACCACCCGTTGTAACACTCGAGCCTGACAACCAGTTCTGGCCTTGGGGACAGCCCTGTTAAGGCTGTCTACACCATCTAGTAGGCAATGCTTGCATTGTTCCTGGGGCGCTTTTCTTGTGACTTTCAGAGACAACGAACTCTGTCTATTGCTGTCCGATAAAGAAGGCAGTTTTGTGGCTCTACCTAGGCCTGCCTTTAATGAAAAAGCACTAGAGGCAATCAACAAGAATTTCAAACCTGTAAAAGCCAGTTTATCAAAAGTTAAGAAACCCATGATTTCTTTTTGTGAAGAAATCAGCGGTGAAAAATTGGCTAAACAGATTAGAAAGAGCAAAAAGGATTCTCTTACAGCTTTCTTCAGTGCCAAGACCCATAAAGTCGACGTCCCGTAAAGAACGATTATTAGGGAACACGACACGTGGCAATATCAAGTTAGTAGTTCCTTGCTCAACGCTCTGAAGCTTCTCGATTTTAAGGACCCTTTCTTGACTAGAAACTCGGATGAAGTTTTTGAATATTTCCGCGGAAGCCAAGCAATAGGCTATGTGTTCTCTATTGACGTGAATGACTTATTTTATTCGGTTCCACATCATGAACTTCTAAAAGCAGTTATGCAGTGCGTCGATGAAATGGCGAAGCTTGTTTTGTGTCGCAAATGGAGATGTCGGCATCTAATTTTGTTTCCCTCTTGGAAGCTTACCTCAACCACACCTTTGTTTCTTTTGAGCATGGCATTTTTTTTGAGAAAAAGGGCATTTGCATTGGTTTGCGTGTAGCACTCATTTTATGCGACATCTTTTTATCTTACTTTGACCACTCACTACAATGTCTTTACTTCATCTTATCCTAATGTTCTTTGGGTGGATGGATGATTTTTTAGTAGTTATTGACAATACGTGCCCTTTGTCATGCCATGAAATAGTTGAGCAGATTTTAAACGTTTTTAGAGTAAACGCACAAGGACTTACATTTACTAATGAGCTTCTGAAGGACCGTTTGTTGCAGTTTTTAGACCTTAACCTAACACTTCTGAGTGATCACGTTTGCTGTGCATAGATCCCTCGAGGTAAAAAAAGAATTGTTACAGTACGACTCAGCGCACTCTAAGACAGTGAAGCGAGAAATCGCTTTACTTTGCCTGGAATCTGCTCTGCGCAAGTCATGTGTGCATACGATGCGAGTTTTCGCAATCAGCTTGAGAGACATTTGAGGGCTGGCTTCCCTCAGTCTGTCCTAAATTCTGTGATTGAGTTCGTGCTGCAAAAGTTGAAAGCTACCACTACCAATGTGAAAGCGCACTCGAAGGAAAGGGAGCATGTTAAACCAGAGGTAGTCCCATATGTTCACTGTTTGAGCCATAACCTAAAGAAGATGGCTACCTGATATGGCATTCCCATTATTTTTTCAGCTCCCAACAAGTTGGCTCAATTGTGCCCTGGTATCACATGCGATGGGCCTCGGGGTTGCCAGAAGCAGCACACCAATACTGTCAGGCGCTGTATTGAAGGTATGGTCTATGAAATACTCCTAGACTGTGGTAGGTCCTACATTTGACAAATGGGACATTGCATTAATGACAGATTGAGGGAGCATGCTAACGGTATTGGTAAGTGTGACAATGCGCATCTTCCTGCGCACTGTAAGGCCTGTCCTTGTGAGCCATGTTTAAGCAAGTATAGATTCTGGGCAAGTGGGAACAAAACATTCAGGGAGTTGTTGGAAGCTTTCTTTATTAAAAAGAAAGGGTCTGATTGTGTTAGCGATACATCTATCACATTGTATTCTGCAGAAATGTGCTTTCATGAAAAAATGTTATCATCACCATGTAGTTCTATGTCACACCTTGACTCTCTGCGCACGCGCGGAAGTTAACCTTTTTTTCTGTATGTTCTGACGCTGTCATTAAACAGTTGGTAGTTTGGCGCTTCACTGTCTTCTCTCTTCTGTCCCCTTTCCACGAAATTTATTTCGCGCCACATTCACTTGTATACCTAGGAAATTTTCCCATTGCATCAACCATGCACTTTCCTGACGGGGCCTTCACCCTCACCCGCCCGTCTTCCTTTACTTTTGTAAGGACGCCCTCCTCAACCCTCGCTACGTTGGAGTCCCCCACCTACCAGGACCCTTCGCTCTACACGTTCGCCTCCCGCCTGCGATTGCTGTCCTCCAGTTCGTGCTAGCTGGTCCTACTCCCACCGTGCGCCATTGACACGCGGTGACGGGCTCCCTGCTACTCGTTCCCGTCCCACCCAAAGCCTGCCGCGCTACATCGCTGTAGCGTTGTGGAGCCTCTGTGTTGCCGCCGGCTCTCGCCCGCTGTTCTACGGCCCCTAGGTGTCCCTCCCTGCTCTCATAGCATGCCTCTGCCTGAGACTCCGTGCTGTCCCCACCGTCTGCCTGTGCCATTAGCGCCCCCACCCGCTCTTCCAACATGGCCCGCTTTTCCCAGGTCTTCTTGTAGCTCGCCAGCTATTCGCTCTACCAGGTTGGCCTTGGCCCCCTGCCTGTCAAGCAACTCGCCGATCCGAGTTTTGAGCTCAATCCGCCGCTCTCGCTCCACCTTCAGCTCCCCTTTGAGCTCCTCCACACTAGCTGCCCATTCCCCTTCCATCCGCTGCATAGCCCCATTAGATCCTTCAAACAGCCTGCACGCGAAGCTAGCCTCCTCAGTGTCGGCTAAACTTGCCCCTGAAGTGCATCTCGTGTAAATAACACCAAATGATGATGATGATGATGATGAAGTAGTGCCTTTGCCTTTGAAATGGGTGGCTGTTAAAATGACGGCTGGGCAAAACGAAAAAAAATTAAAAGAAAGAAGGAAACGGACAATAGGAAGCAAGAAAACTATACACAGCTGTGTTCCAGGAAGAGTGGCCGACTTCGTGCCCTCAAAGCACACCTACACTGTCATGGACACTTCCTCCCTGGTCTTCCACGGACGCTGTTGGCAACCGCCTACCTTGCTGTGTTGCTGTTCTCCACTGTTCAAGGCGTCGCTTAGTTCTGGCCACTGCTGCAGCCTGCACATCTCCCTCAGAGTCATCGAAGCCGAGCGCTACTGCTAGCGCTGTCCGAGATACAGACTCGCCAAGCTCGTCACACTGAAGCACCAGATGTTCGATTGTTTCATCTGATTTCCCACATGAACAGCACAACACACCGCCACTGTTGTATTGAACGCACGTTGTCATGTCAGAGTGCGCAGCGCCCCTGCTCTAGCCTCGAAAAGCAGGGCGCTCCCGACGCTATTGTCATATAGGCGGGTAGCTTTGATGGAGCTCTTGTGTTGACGGTAGAAAGACAGAGTCACTTTTTGGGCCAAAGCCAGTTGCCACGCCACCTCTTCCACATCCCGGACTCTTTGTTGCACTGCCTTGGTGTACCCTCCAATCGATTCCACCAGTATGGGGTCTCGTATGAGGCCGTTCTTTTACTTCAAATGGTGTACCGGCCGAGTCCACTGTGTGCGAAGACAGGTTGCCGACAAGTAGTCGAAGACTCTCCTCACCCACCTGTTGCGATGCATATGTAACAGGTGGTTGTAGAAAGCCAGCTTGCTTGAGGCCTCCCGTGCAGCGAAGCTAGACCAACCTAACTCGCCTTGCACGGCCTCGTTAGCAACAGTACCATGAAATATCCGACCGCTATTCGCTGTCGCCTCTCAAGCACATCGCGACCTTTCGCTGAGAGGCACACCACTGCGTTTCCAAATGTCATGGCAGGAACATGAACCAGTTTCCACAGGTCTCTGATCATTATGAAGGCACCTGCGTCGCAATATGCACTGGGCTCTAAAAGCAGTCTGTCCCACTTTCTCTTCGTGAAGCCCGTACAAGTCCTCGCCGTCGCACAAGTTTACTCCAAGGTACTTGACTGATGAGGCAATTTGTAGGACCTCTTCCCCCAATCGTAGCACCGTGCCTTCTGCCAACTTCCCGGCCAACTGAACCACTGTGGTTTCCTGAGCGTTAAATTGAAGGCCAAGCTTCTTCATTTCATTTGCACATATGTCCAGTAGGCTCTGCATGTCGTGAGGAATCTCTGTCATCAGCAGGAGGTCGTCTGCATATGCCAGGCCTGGGATCCGGCGGTTGTCAATCCCGCTTGTTGTGTACCGCAGACCAAATCCCAGGCCAGATTGCAGGAGGGCTCTCTCAGTGCCCGACACGTACAGTAAGTACATGAGCGGTGAAAGGGGGCAACCTTAACGTAGCCCTCTGTTCACCCTGATCCTCCCAGTTTCTATTGTGCCGAATTAGGCGGCCACCACATTGTCAGAGTATAATCATTGTATCGTGCATAACAGTTTCGCAGGGAGGCCCAAAACGGCTAGGCACTCAAAGAGGCCAGAGTGAGGCACACTATCGTAGGCCTTTTCTACGTCCAGCACACAGCATATCAAGGACCAGTCTTCCTTCCTTGCTATTTCGGCACACTGGGCTATGACGAAGATACTGTCCTCCAAACTCCGTGAGACGACGCTCAGGTTCTGCCCAGCCTTCAATCCATCCCTTCAAAGCTTGTACAAAGACTATAGAGGAGGCTTGTTACCGTTATGAGTCGGTAGTCTTGGAGCTTATCTGCTTTCCCTCTGCATTTCAGAATGAGGGACACTCTGCCCTGGTGCCAGTCAATCAATCAATCAATCAATCAAAGGGTAATTTTATTACACAATAATATAAAAGATGCGTACAAGGATATTTGGTCCCATAGCCTAAAGCGGCTAGTGATGGGTCCAATACAAAATAAATGTATTGCAATAATTAGCAGTCTTATACAAAGTAGCGAAAGTATCATACATAAGCGGTTAATACTATATATATTCACAGAACTGCGCTAAAAACGAAAAAAAGAAAGAACAAAGAAAAACAACAAATTAACATACACACAGTTTTTTAATATAAAATCTCAAGAACGTGCTTGGTAAGTTAAGTAGTGGCATTTGCATGTAAAGTCAAAATTTCTTGCGAGTTTTATTTCAAGAGGCAAATTGTTCCATAGCTTAACACCAGAGAATTGAATTAACCTTTCGCCGTACACATTCGAACATAAAGGAAGATTAAGATTACCATTGCGTGCATGCCGAGTGTTTAACGACGGAAACGTGAAAATAATACGCGGCAGAGGTGTGTTTTTGTTTAGTACTTTATTTACTAAGCAGGAAATCTTGTAGTTCTGTATGTCAGTAAACGGCAGTATACGCAGCCTCTGAAATAGAGGCTTAGAGGGATGACGCACCGAGGAGAAAGTAATCGCACGAACAGCCCGTTTTTGTAATCGAAATAACGGAGTAAGGTATGTTATGTACGTTTGGCCCCACGACTCGCAACAATAGCTAAGGTGGCAGGGAAATAGGCTAAAATATATTGTTCGCAGCAATGTCAAATCAAAGTATTGACGTGCTCGTATGAGAGTGTAACAGCTGAATGACAACTTTTTGCAAACGGTACTGATTTGGTCTCTCCAGTTAACGTTACTATCAAATATAATGCCTAGATATTTAATAGTCGGAACACATTCAATGGTCCTATTGTTTAATGATATGCTAATTGAAACGTTGTTCAGAGTTTTCATTCGTGAATGGAAAATAACGTATTTTGTTTTATCGGCATTTAGTAACAGTTGGTTTTCACGAAACCACATTGAAACAGCTTGTAGTTCATTAGATACCGTATATTGTAAGGTTTCAAGTGAACTACCTGTGAATAAAATTACAGTATCGTCCGCATACATTAATGCTTTAGACGATTGTAGAATCCGCGGGAAATGATTAACGTATAGAGCGAATAAAATGGGATCCAATACGGATCCTTACGGTACACCACATGTGACATTCCTAGATTCGGATAGAAAACCGTCAATTAGTACTTTCTGCTTTCGCGATGTGAGATAACTGGATAAGAAGTCATGAGGGCCATCAGTAATACCATAGCACTTCAGTTTTTTCAGTAGTGTCGAGTGACAAATGGTATCAAATGCCTTTTTTATGTCGATGAAAATTCCAATAGCAATCTTGATGGTTGAGGGCAGAATTGAGTATTTGAGATAAGGTAAGGACAGCTGTTGATGTGGATTTCCCTGGGACGAAACCATGCTGTTCCGGGCAAACTATGTTATTCCTGCTAAGGAAGTCCTTAAGCTGTTGAGCGATTAATTTTTCAAAGACATTGTTTACTATACTCAATACGGATATCGGTCTGTAGCTGCCGGGAACATTATGGTTGCCCGTTTTGTATACTGGTACAACTTTGGCCATTTTTAATACATCTGGATAGTAATTCGCATTTAATGAATGGTTAAATAAATGACAAAGTGGAGCACTCAGAATATCTGGATTGTCTTTCAGTACCCCAGCTTGTATACCATCAATCCCTGTGGCTTTGTTCAGCTTTACATTTTTTATAGCAGACGTCACCAGCTCTTCTGTTATGACCTGAAAGCTAAATTTGTTTTCACATCTTTCAACGTAAGTGATGGGCCGTGCAGCAGTAAATTGTTTCGTAATGTTTTCGCCAACCGTGGCAAAATAATCATTAAAATCATTTGTAAGGCTAGCTGTGACGTTGTCAGGGAGAATCTTCTTTTTGTTATCGAGCCCTGTCACTTTCTTGACTATTTGCCACGTTTGTTTTGTATCGCAGTGGGCAATGATACGTGCATAATATGCCCTTTTAGATTTACGCATTAGCCCAACTGACTGATTTCTGAAGTACTTAAATTGAGCCTTGTAATATACATTTGTTTTGTTTAACTTTAGCTTATTGTGATAATAATCTTTTTTCTTCAGTAGTGCGAGAATAGGCTGTGTTATCCAAGGACATATGGCGTGATCATACCTACGTCGCGTGCACGTATACGATGACTGCTTTATTGCATTCGTGATACTGCAAATAATGTTATCACATTCTACTTGTACGTCGTCGTTATACAGCGTTTCGAACATAGTGCGTTGCAAGAGGGTGCGTACTTGTGAATAATTAACGCGTGTGTGAAATCTCGGGAGCAACTTTTCTGTTTTACGAGTATGATGCAAGTACGATTGTGGCATGAAAAGAAAAGTCGGGTGGTGATCAGCAATTGCAAAATCATAGACACCAGCTTCTACGTTAGTATCAAGACTGCACAGCATGTGATCAATAAGTGTGGCAGAAGTTTCCGAGAAACGTGTTTGTTTGGTTATAACATTTCTAAGATTAAATGATTGTAGGAGGAACAAGTAGTCGTGGCACTGATCCTTTAGCAGATCTATATTGAAGTCACCAGAGATTATCTGAGAATGCGAGGTTACACATTGATGCAGCACACTTTCCATGACAGATATGAAGTCATCTACGCTTGAGCTTGGGGGGCGATATACTACACCGGCTATGACACCACATTCAATCGTCGCAAATAGAGTTTCCGCAGATTGCTGAGTGCTCGAGATATCAGTTAGACGCTGAAAACTGAGCTCGCTGGGTATTGTCATTCCAGTGAGGATTCCCGTGAATGAATCAGCCAGCTGTGTCCTTTGAGTTGGGCCTAAGGCTTTTCACGAGGCGGGCCGGGATGCCGTCCTGACCAGACACTGTTTGGGTGCGGATGCGCGATATTGCCCGATCAATGGTGCAAGGCGTAAACTCCCACCTTAGTCCCCCGCTATCCTCATCTTGATCCCCCTGTCCCGAGTGCACTGTTGTACATGGAGGTTCCGTTGTGTTTGGCCTGTAAAGCCTCTCAAGATGTTGCGTCACGCATTCCTTGAGGTCTGCGACGGGCTGACCTGTTACATCTGTTATCTGCACAGAGGACTGGTTCTGTCTGTCCAGGGACCTGACATATCGCCAGAAACTGCGCAGTCGATTTGCCCTCAGCCTGGAGGCTCTGCATTTGGCGCATGTTTGCCTCTGCAAGTTTAACCTGCACCATCGCCTGCATTGTCCGCTTGAGCTGTAGGTAGAGTTTCCAGGTAATTTCAGAGGACTCTGCCTCCCCGGCTTTCAGTGCTCGTCGATGCTCTTGGTTTGCCAGGCGTCTCGCACGCCTCCGCCACCTCTCTGTCCCACCATCCATTTCTTCTCCATGCTTTTCGACCATGCACCATGTGGCGTCGCATGATCCCACTCAGCACTGACAAGTAATCCTCGTATGACTTTGCCGCGCGCCGCTCTTCACTCAGCTAAAACTCCGTGGCCACCTGTTCGACGGACCTTTTTGGTAGGAACTTTCCACACTTGGAGTGTCCAGACTGTTCCGCTGCTTTGCGGTGAGCCCGGCTGAAGTCTATGCGTAGGCGATTGTGGTCACTTCCCAGGCTGTGTATACCTTCCTCGTCAATGTCCAAGCATTGCATTAGCCCAGAGAGCCGGGGGGACACTAAGGCATAATCGATGCATGTCACGCTGCCGTGGGCACACCATGTGTACTGTCCATGACAGCGTGGACCCAGGTTGGCAATTTGGACTTCCAGGCGTGCCGCAAGATGCCTAAGATGGTCGCCCTTTGCATCTGTATATCCGTCCAACTCTGAGAGGTGCCCATTGAAGTCACCTACTATAAGGAGCTCTTTGCCGTTTGCCATTCGCCTGATGTCCCCACATAGGCATTCCACCAACTGACTGTTGACTTCACTGTGTACATTATGCACAGAAAAATACCCTACACAGATTGCTGTCGGCACCCGAAGCAGCTCTCCAGTTATCCACTTATGCTCGGTGCAGTTTCCCATGTCACGTTGCCAGCTCAGAGTTCGCCTCCACAGGACTCCGACGCCTCCGCCTTTTCGGCTTCTGCTGTCTCTGCTTGTGCCCGCCCAGCACCACTCTGGGTGTACGGGAGGCTCCCCTAAGTCTCCGAGATGAGTCTCGGCCACCGCATACAGCGAGATCTGCTCTGGACTCACCATGCGATAAAGCTCCTCCCACTTGGCCTCGTGGCGAGCTCCGTTCATATTTAAGAAACGAACTTTGAAATCGACCCTCCGCTTTCTTTTCCGACGCCTGAGTCGCTTCTGTCCAGTTTTTACTATTGTTGCAGGGGCCTCTGGATGGACATATGGTGGTGGACCCAGTCGCCTACCATGCGGAATAGGTTGGTGCCCGGGTAGAGGTTCAGCATTTGCCTCAATGGACCCGGGGGCGGTGTGGCACACTGTAGTGGCCCCACTGGTGGACCGTATCGGTAACCCCAGTGTTGGGCTCCGGCTGCCGATGGGTAACCGGAGTTGGCCTGTATACCTGTGTACATTGGCGCGGGAGGAAACTGTAGGATAAGTTCTCGCACCTGTCACGCTGGTGGGGGCTGCTCGGGTACTGGGATGCCTGCCGGCATCACCTGTGTGGGAGTTCTCCAGTCTCCGGTCTGGTTCGACATCGTTTCCACTAATGTAGTGCTGGCTGTCGGTGAGGCCGTCGGTCGCTCTTGGCGCCATGTCTCGTCTTGCATGTTTCGCCTCCGACTGCACCTTTGACCCCTTTTCGTGGCCCTTAAAAAAGGCTGGATTAGATCTGTCACTTCTGTGGCTACTTTTCGGCTGGTCTTGGTGAGATAATGGATACCGTCTTGAGCCAGCCGGCCTTAATTCTCCCTGTACTGCTTTGGACAGGTCTAGAAATTTTGTTGACTCACTCGTGCCTAGCCTTTTCAACTCTGTATTCAGCAGCATCGCTCGCGCTTGTGCTTCTTTGCCCCGCGACATAACTTCGGGGACGGAGCATATCACCAGTTCCACCGCGTATGGTATATCCGCTCGCGCACCATCTGGGCCACCGCCGCTGGTTCGGCACTCTTGTTAGCATAACTCACGCCCGCATGTAGAATCACTATTGACCCTTTTCGCGGCGATCCTGTGGGCGCTGCCATGTTTGATCACGTGGTGACGCGTCCATTTCTTGCCTCAACTGCCTCCGTTGCCTCATTGTTTACAATGGAAGTGTATGACGCCGGCGCGGCTTAGAAAACCTCTGTTTTCGGCGATATCGTAGACGGTGACTAGGTGGACGACACGAAGCTTTGATCACAGCTTCAGAGAACATGCTAAAGCGCTTTTGGAGCTGATTAAGCTATGTCCAAATGGCGCAAGCAGCGTATATGGTGCTTGTTCTAAAAGCGGGGCTAAATATGTATTACAAGCTATCCAAACATTCCGCTCATGAATTCAGTCAGGATTAGTGTGTTTTGCTCTTTGTTCTTTATTCGGCAAATATTTTGAAGCAGTGGCTTGTCATGCAGTTTCTGACTCAGTGAAGTTCCTCGGTGTGGCCACTATCTGATTATTTTCTGCCTAATGACTCGCGGGTGTGCTCAATTCCGATAGATTTGTTCTTGCTGCACACATGGCTTGAGACGTAGCTGTTTTGTACATTGTAGTACCTTGTAGCAAATATATATTACAGCTAGTAACTCGCTTACTCTTGTGGACTATCACGAAACATTCAGCTTCGACCATCCGGGCGCCATCGGTGTAGTCTGTCATTTATTGTGATTATATAGTGCGCATATATTCAAGTGTGCGCCCATTCACTTATTCTTGATACGTCGGCGATAGAGTGGGCGTAAGCTTTCCTTCCATTTGGGACAGATTTGTATAGATAACGTGCGCGAAACTTACTATGACAGACGGAGCAAGAAACCTTTAGGAGGGGAAATTCCGCCTGTTGCGGCGACCAGAAAATGTCACAAGCCCGCGGAACCACTATCATGCTAGCGGCACCTGGTGGCCGAGAAAGAAATTAGTGCTGTCTTGGTTGCAATCGCTCACGTGTGTCCCGTTCGCGGCTGCGCACGTTGCTCCCGTTCGGCCGCGCGCCTCCACAAGTTCTACTGAGGGCACTCACGCGTCCCACCTGCGTCCCATCTTAGGCTAGCAAATTCCGAACAAGGGTACACTGCATGTATCAGCGCTGTAAGTATTACGGCCCTCGAACATACACCGACAAGAACAGTCGCTTTTGCACTTTTAAAAGCCCACAAAAACAACGTTAAGGCATGCACGCTGAAGCGAACGCCCGTGTCGTCTGCTTTGAGCGGGAGACACGGGCGCCGCCGAAGTGAGCGCGCCCGAGCAGCACCACCGGGGGCTGCAACACAGCGTTCGACCGCTGACGCCACGCTGCGCCGCTCGCGCGTACCGCGTTTATCTGTGGTTTCTTTCGCCGAGGGCGCTCAAACGAAATCATATGGTTTGCATGAATGCAACGCTTAGACGCGTGGCTGCATGGTTGTGTGGTTACGGCGCTCGCTTCAGCGTCGTGCGTTCGCGGGTTCGAGTCCCGCCCTTACTGCAACTTTTTTTTTTCTTGATATCACGCTTTTCCTTTTTTTTTTTTTTCCTCTTTGTTTGCCAGCGCGGTCGGTTGAACCCCGGTGCCACGGCGGCAGCGTGCTGCCGGGCGCCGACGCGAAGCGGTGGTCGTTGGGGTGTTGCGGAGCGCAGCGTAGCAACACCCCAAATAAAAAAATACTGCTCCAGTCAGGTAGACTGTTCCCTCCCTGATAGTGAGATTATATTTGGATCATCAAAAAAGTGATGCGTTTATAATACCACCGATCCCAACAGCAGGCTAGTCACCACCAGCCCAGCGTTTTCTCCGTCAACGCCTCCTCCGTTCCAACGGCGGCGGCTAGAAATATGGTACGCGCGAGCGGCGCAGCGTGGCGCCAGCGGTCGAGCGCTGTATCTACTAGCAATTGGAAATACGCCACCCGGCTTCTGCTCTTCTTTTTTTTTTTTTTTTTTCGCTGCTGCTTGCATGACGCGCCGCAAGGCGCCGCCACTGCATGCGCCCCCATCGGCGCATACTAATGTGACGTTATCTGGTCGCACGTGAGCGCCCGCGCTGACGGGAGTTTCTACTCCTACATAATCTTCCTCCGTGCTATGACAGGAAGTGGTGCTACTCCCTTTGTCATTGTTTGATGAGTGGTACTCATTCTTGCCGACGTTCTGGGGATGAAGCCCTTTCTTTGAAGGTTAGCGATACAAGACTGGCGGATGAGCAAATTTCTGTATCTTCGAGGAAAGCCATACATCACGAAGTGCCGGTAACACGTTCGGACAATTGCAGCAGCGGTCCGCGAACTTGGCCACACAGATTCATTCAATTCCTTAACATGCCAGTAACTATTTTTGCAGCCAAGTCTTCAATCCACATGATTCAATCTAGCATGATTGGAGCACAGTGTGTAAGCGAAAACTCAGTTGCATTTCTGACAGCTGATCGCACAGAAGCAAGGTAGAAGCGGTAATGGTTTCGTATTCGTGCGCGGTCGCTGAGCAGACTTATGGATGGATGAATGGATGGATGAGGCTGAACCCTTTAAATCGGGCGGTGGCATACGCCACCTAGCCATGACTATTAACATATTTTGTACTTTGTGGTGGGTGAAATTTCACCCCTGCCTTGATTTTAGCCACCAATCAGATAACCTCTGTTTGGTTATTTCTACCCGCTTAAAGTCTATTTTGCCTTCACTGTCCCTAAACCCCAATGCTTTAAAAAAATCAGCCCCGTTGCTTTGCACTGTAGGGTTAAGCCCTTTACAGAAAAGTGTGAGGTGTTCAGCCGTTTCCTCTTCCTCTTCACACGCACTGCACAACATGTCTATACCTTGGTACTTGACTCGGTGCATCTTAGTCCGCAATACTGCCATCCTGGCTTCAAACAACAAAGAGCTTCCCCTATAATCATCATAGACATTTTTTTTGCAATTTCTTTCTTGAAAGTTCTGTATGTTCCCAGTGCTGATTTCGTCTGTATCCGTTTTCCACAGACCCCTCTCTGTTTCTTTAACCTTTTTCTTAACCGCTGTTTCCTAGTTTGCACCCTTCTGCAGTCCAAACATTTGATTGACAATTTTCTGGTAAGCTTCCTCCATTTTGTGTCAACATTCCTCATGTACGTGTCAACATTCCTCATGCGTTGGTGACGTGTTCATGAAGAACGTGCCAACCTTTGCTGCACACCCTATGGCGGTGTACCGTAGTGACCATAAGGCCATAGTCCCTGTGGTCACTAAATATATGAAAACCACCGGATAATATATATTTCTCCTTTAATAGTTCAAATGAACAATTGCACCATCACATCTTAATAGTCATAATTGGAATTACGTATACAGCTTCGCTGATCTTCCATCTCCACCCCAGTGGAAGGGCTGACAGTTTTTTTTTTTATTTATGCCTCAAATGTCCCACTTAATGGGTATTACATGAGAAGTAGGACTTTCATGAAAGGAAACATTCTTCAATGCACTTCTTGAAGGTGGCGACTAGCTAGTCAGTGAGGGCATTCCAATCCTTCGCAGTTTGTGTGAAGAAGGGCCGGAGATGGGAGGAGGTGCGAGTGTGGCCAGGGTAAACAGCTTTGCTGTGGCTTGCACGACAAGGGGATCGGTGGGAGTGATGATGGAATTACCAAGCTGTGAATGATAGAATTTATAAAAAAAGGCAAAGACCAGATATTTTACGTCTCGATTCCAAGCTGGAAAAGTTTGCATTTGCTTTGAGTTGGGTGACGCTGGAATGCTATATATATATAAGAAAAAATTGGAGGACGCTTAAGCCCCGCCTTTAAAAGTGGAACGTGATAGCGTTATCGGGCCGCGTTCGCATCCCATTATTCTTTATGAGTAGGCTTCGCTGCAACACACAACGTGAGAAAGCCAGCTTACAAAGACCAAGCTTGCACCGATCACCTTAAAGTCGGCTGCACCTTTAAACACAAATGCATTGTTGGGAAGGTATTTTTCTAGGGGCAATATAAGCCGGCTTATATCGAAATGTGAAAGCCCTAGGACCTTTTTTTTTATTATTTTATTAATTGTTTGCTGTTGCCCCGAGGCGTGCGCGTGTCCAAAACGCTTTAAGCAGGCCAAGTCCCAGTTTGACCTGCCGAGGATGCGAGCGCCATCTGGATGGCGTTTTAGCAAATAACCTACCCAGGCACGCCGCTGTTGTGTGGTAGAAATGCTGGAAAAGGGGTTTGTGTTTGAGTTTTCTCGTAACAGAATTGTTTTCTAGTACATTCAAATTACAATCCGACACTATCATGTCTGCAGGTTGTGGTTAAGCCGTACTTTATGATTTCTGACGGATATTATTTTGAGAATTTCAATTTTGTTCACTAACGCCTTGCGCCACACTGAAGGGACTGCGCGGTCGGGGTGGTTCGGGATGATTTTCTTGGCCGGGCAACGCCGCCGACGCCAACATCGGGTTTTCTGCGATACGGGGCCCTTAAGGCTATCCCGTTAAAATCTGAATATATGAACCTAGCTACGCGCTTCTGAACGCTTTCAAGAGTTATAGATAGGCCAAATTAATGGGGACCCCAATACCCGGGACATGGGCATTTTTGCATTTCATCCCCATCAAAATGGAGCTGCCGCGGCCTGGATGTGATCCCGTGACCTCGTGCTTAGCAGAGCAACACCGTAGCCGCTAAGCCACCGTGGCATGTGCCATTTATGCTCCAAAGCTGCGCTTGGTCGAGATAGCTCTGGAGAGCATCAGGGGCGGACCTTTTGGGAATGGGGCGGTAGATGGCACAATCATTAACGAACAAACGCATTTCAGGTGATATACATGATGGCAGGTCATTCATGTAAATGAGAAACAATGATGGGCCTAAGACGGTACCCTAAGGTACGTCGGAAATTACGGGAGTTAGAGGGGGAAAGTCCGAATTCGCGTAAACAAACTGTGAGTGATTAGTCAAGAAACAGCGTATCCACGAGAAAATGTGTTGGTCAAGGTTCAAACGTGATTGTTTTAGACAAAGCGTCTGATGCGGAACTTTATCGAATGCCTTTTCAAAATCGAGGGAAGAGCGTCGACTGATAGGTTAATATGAGGGTGCACTGAGTTCACAGAACGTACCTTTTTGAAAATCATGCTGACTGTGATGAAAAAACCTGACAGATTGGCATGAACTTCATAATGCTAGAATAAACAATATGATCCCTTAATTTGGAGCAGATGCATGTAAGATACATATTGGTGGGTAGGTACGATAAAGGCATCAAGAAGCTAATGTTGGTACAGGAATAATCTTTCCTATCTTCTAGTCATGTAGTACTACACCATGAAGATAACGACTGCTCAGAAATGTGTGATAAAATGACACTAGTAATGTTCTTAGTGTCTTTTTTAGTATTCAATCAATACCAGCGGACGAGGTAAGGTAAAGACATTCAATTTTTTTAGCGATACCATAGGTGTCAAAAAAGATTAGGGGCATAAATGGATGATCTTTACGTGGAAATTCTGGAAGGTCACCAGGAGGTTCATCAGTGAAAACAGACGAAAAGAAACTGCTTGACACATTTCGAGCATCAGAGTCCACAATGGGAACATTACAATCGTCTGCTACTGAAATGTTTTGACAAGGTTCTGGGTTTAAAATCCGCTTGAATTGTCTCAGTGCTTAAAGTCAGGGGGGCCTCGGGGGTATCAGACCCGTGCAGTTGGGTGCCGTTGAGAAGGCGCTTGCGGTCCTTAAGGCCAACAATATAGTCCGGTCCACCGTGGTCCAGCCCATAGTTATGGTGGCTTAGAGGTTCATGTATGAAACTCAATGGTCCAGCCAAGATATCAGTTATGGTGGCTACAAGCTACTAGCCACCACATATCAGTCACTCTTACGAGCAGAAGTTTGGACTAAGGTTTACTACGCAGAAGGCCAACTCTCGCCGGTTCGTGCCTTACGTGTTAGAATTGTTTAAAAGTTTTATTTACATTTACTTAATTTTACAATGTCTCCGTCACACCAGACTGTCGAGACTGTTCAGAAACGCTATATTTCTCCTTGATGTCACGATTACTATAAAATAGTGGTTTCGCGAATATTTTTACACGTGTTAGAAGTGCCGACGCTTCTTTTCACTGTCGGCTGTTTCATGTCAGATGCCGCTAAGCACACTGGCAGAGCGTGTTTATCGCTTGTTTCATGTTTGCATCATAAATTGAACAAAAAAAAGAAACCTTTAAAAATTATTTTGCCCGTTTGTAAAAAAAACGATGTGTAAAAGAAGCCATCAACCGTTTTCTTCTATCCCTCTTTATTTCCCTCTCCACCTTTGCTCGAACCACTAGAGACCCCTCCTTCGATGGAGCCAGACTTTAAGCACTGTTGTCGAGAATGCTATGTCACGATGGTGACGCGCATGCTGTTCGTGACCTGGAAGTATACCGGTCTCGCAGCGTCAAAGAATAGAAATGAGGGCAAGATTGATGACGCTTATCATTGTGGGACAAGCAAGTATTGTCTCGTCAGGACACCGAGTACCATGAGTTGGAAAAAGCAAGGCTCCGACCTGGCTACAATTCATTGAAATGTTTCCCCGGGGTGAAGGCGAGGTTCGAGTGGGAGTTTGTGGGCAACCCGTTTGGCTCCATGTGCGTGGTGTGGGATCGACTGTTGCTTGACAGGGAGGGGGCCGAGGCCAACCTGGTAAAGCAAATAGCTGGTGAGCTACAAGAAGAACGGGAAAAGCAGGCTGTGCTGGAAGAGCGGGTAGAGGCACTAATGGCACAGGCGGCGCGTAATCCCGGGTTAGAGCTGCATCAGGTGGGCGGCGGGGATAGCGCGCAGTCTCAGGCAGAGGCATGCTATGAGAGTAGGGAGGGGCACCTAGGGGCCGTAGAACAGCAGGTGAAAGCCGGCGGCAACACAGGGGCTCCACAACGCTACAGTGATGCAGCGCGGCAGGCTTTGGGTGGGATGGGACGAGTAGCGGGCAGCCCGTCGCCGCGTGTCAATGGCGCACGGTGGGAGGAGGACCAGCTAGCGCGAACTTAATGACAGCAATAGCTGGCGGGAGGCGAACGTGTAGAGCGAAGCGTCCTGGTGGTGGGGGACTCCAATGTAGCGAGGGTTGAGGCGGGCGTCCTTACAAAAGTGCAGGCAGATGGGCGGGTGAGGGTGGAGGCCCAGTCAGGGAAGTGCATGGTTGACGCAATGGCAAGAGCTCAGAAGGTGGTATGGGACAACATGGAGCACGAAAATGTGGTCGTTATCCCTGCTGGTCTCAACGATGTGCTGAAGGGAAGGAGCCAGAACCTAAAGAGACAGTTAGAGGTTGGATTGCGTAAACTCAGAGAAGCCTCTGCAAAGGTGCATGTGACCATAAGCACAATCCCAGAGGTTCAGGGCCAGGCTAGTAGGATGGAACAGAGTGTGGTTGAGGCTTACCGAGTCATTAGGGGTCTGAGTCGACCACTTCGGTACGGCGTAATGGACGTAAACCGGGACGGGTACAAGTCTGGCTCCCACCCTTTTGCACAGGATGGCATTCACTACGGCATTCAGTGGTGCCACGGGCAGGAGGGTAGGTAGTAGGATAGGCTACCAAGAAATGGCTTTTTTGGGGGGACCCAGAGCCCTGAGGCCACCAGTGTATACAAAGACGAACCCAGAGAGGCCCCAAGATTCAAGAAACGTAGAGTCGGTAGGAGAAGAAATAGACATAAGCACCAGGGGCAAGGTTATTCTGACATATGGTACATTAACATGCAAGGTGGCAGGAATAGGCTGAAGTGGAAGGAGATAGACGAGCAACTAAGGCAGGAAAAGCTGATGGTATATGGGTTTGTGGAGACACATCTTAGGGACATGGAGCAACCACCCTGTAATCCTGACTATATGCATGGGAATATTGCAATAGAACAGAGGGCAGCAGGAAAGGGGGTGGAATTGGTGCATTCATTCATAAAAGTATGAATTGGCAAAGGGTCAAACAGGAATGCAAGGAGCATTTATGGCTAAAAGGGAAAGTTGCAGGAGAGCAGACACTCCTTGGCTTTGTATACCTGTGGACAGGAGTAAATGCCAAAGAGGAAAACAAAAAAATGCTGGAAGGCATATCAAGTGACATTAATCAGCTAGGAGGAGGGTGCGAGATTATAATATTAGGAGATATGAACGCACACATAGAAGACATGGACGGGTACACAGACTCAACAGGCAACATGATGCTGGATATGTGTGCCTGCAGTCGACGATTGATTATGCACTCATGTCACATAGGATGCATGATAGGCTAAAGGTAATGAACATAGATGAATATGGCTCCAGAAGTCTAGGTAGTGATCACAAATGTATTAAGGTGAGTTTTGGAAGAGAAATGAAATTAGGTAGGAGGCAAGATGGACAAACAGGTGGGATATTTTACTCGGAAAAGCAGCTGGAAATAGCAACCCAATAAATTGAGGAAGTAATTTCAGAGGATACTAAAACAGAATGGACATATGCAAATTTAACGGGGCTATTTGAGCTAGAGCTTGCTAAGGTACGAGTCAGGCCCAAAGGGCACAGACGACGTAAACCCAAGAGCTGGTGGGATGAAGAGGTTAAGAAGGCCATAGAGAAACGTCAGGAAGCATCCAGAGAACACAGATATTCAAAGGAGAGGGGTGAACCAGAAGCTGATGTAGACAGAAAATGGGATAACTTCTTAAACTGTATAAGGGAAGCATCCCATTTGATCAATGAGAAGATTAGAAGAAAGGGGACCCAATGGCTGTCAGAAGTAAACAAAAAGGATAGAAAAGCAGCGAAGAAATTTTGGAAACATCTCAACTCCTTGAGTAATAAGACTAGCCTAGAGCAGAGGTTTATAGTTACAGCTCAAGGTGTTCGGCTAGAAGGAGATGAGGCAATGCAACATATGAGAACAATAATGACAGAAAAATTTAAAGAACAAAACGTAGCATGTGCTCAGTCAGGTGAGGATAGACCAGTTAGTGCAGTGGCTCCAGTTGAACAAACCGAGTAGGTAAGGGCAGAGAAAAGGGTTCCTAGTAGCACGTCGACAGGTCCTGATGGCATCCCAATTATGTTAATAAAGACATTGGGCCAAAAATCTAAGAAAGCATTAGGAGAGGCAGTGAGCAAAATAATAATGAACGGTAAAGCCCCCAACGGGTGGAGACTGAGCAGGATGAGTATGATATATAAGGGAAAGGGGGACAAAGCCGACATAAACAACTACCGTCACTTAACAGTAACGTCAGTGGTTTACAGGGTGGTGATGCAGATTATAAAGGACAGACTGCAGGCATGGATGGAGAGCGAGGAGGTGCTGGGGGAAATACAAAATGGGCTCCGGAAACAAAGAAGGTTGGAAGATAATTTGTTCTCATTGACGCAGTGTATTGAAATAGCAGAAAAAGAACACAGGCCCCTATGGCTCGCATTTCTGGATATCAAGGGAGCCTATGACAGTGTAATCCAAAAAAATTTGTGGGACATACTGGGCATTCTAGATGTGAAAGATGGAGTAAGTAATCTTTTAAAAGATATCTATAAAAGTAACAAGGTGCTTATAAAATGGGAAAGCAAGGTATCTGGGCCTATAGAGATACAGCAGGGGCTTAGGCAGGGGTGCCCTCTGTCACCTTTGTTGTTCATGCAGTATTTACAAGGATTAGAGAAAAAATTAGAGAGAAGCGGACTTGTCGTCAACCTTTCCTTTTTCAAGCAAGGAGAATGGATTAAACAGTCATTACCAGGACTGATGTATGCGGATGACATTGTACTTATGGCTGACAGCAAGGACGACTTGCAGGGATTAATGGACATCTGTGTTAAAGAGGGAGATAGCTTAGGTTTGATGTTTAGTAAAGAAAAATCGGCAGGTCATGATTTTTAATGATAATCAGGGCAGCGAGCATAGGATACAGGAGCTTACGCTGGAGGTGGTGGATAAGTACAAATATCTCGGAGTGCGGATAAACAATGGGGCTGAGTACCTAACGGAACGTGAAAAATATGTAACGGCTAAAGGTACCAGGAATGCAGCTGTGATGAAAAATAGGGCACTGTGGAATTACAATAGGTACGAAGTGGTGAGAGGGATTTGGAAAGGGGTGATGGTCCCTAGTTTGACTTTCGGCAGTGTGGTCCTGTCAGAGGTTCGAGCAAGGTTGGAAGTAAAGCAGCGAGGGGTAGGTAGACTTGCTCTGGGAGCACACGGAAATACACCAAATCAGGGGGTACAGGGTGACATGGGATGGACGTCATTTGAGGGCAGGGAAGCCAGCAGCAAGATAGAATTTGAGGAGCGATTGAGAGAAATGGCAGAAAAGCGGTGGGGAAGGAGAGCTTTCAGTTATTTGTACATGAATGCTGACACAAAATGGAGGAAGCTGACCAGAAAATTGTCAATCAAATAATTGGACTGCAGGAAGTGTGCAAACCGGGAAACAACGGTTAAGAAAAAGGTTAAAGAAAGCGAGAGGGGTCTATGGAAAACAGGAATGCAGACGAAATCAGCACTGTTAACATACAGAACTTTCAAGCAAGAAATTGCAAAAGAAAATATCTATGATAATTCTAGGGGAAGCTCTTTGTTGTTTGAAGTCAGGACAGGAGTATTGCGGACTAAGATGTACCGAGTCAAGTACCAAGGTATAGACATGTTGTGCGGTGCGTGTGGAGAGGAAGAGGAAACGGCTGAACACCTCACACTTTTCTGTAAAGGGCTTAACCCTAGAGTTCAAAGCAACGGGGCTGATGTTTTTAAAGCATTGGGGTTTAGGGACAGTGAAGGCAAAATAGACTTAAAGCGGGTAGAAATAACCAAACGGAGGTTATCTGATTGGTGGCTAAAATCAAGGCAGGGGTGACAGTTCACCCTCCACAAAGTACAAAATATGTCAATAGTCACGGCTTGGTGGCGAATGCCACCGCCCAATTTAAAGGGTTCAGCCTTATCTATCCATCCATTCATGTGGTATGCTGGGGACTTCGACCACCATCGGCGGCGTGCGTGATCAACATCAGCGTAAATGTGCGTGCGGCAGAGGCGTTGCGGCAGTGTGTGCAATCAGAGTGTGTGGAGCATGTGCCCGTGTGCGGAATGTGCTGCAACGCTTTGGTGAAAGGTCTAGTGTCTTGGTTTGCCACCATCAACGGCTACGTGTATCCGCCAGTTCCAGAGCACCTACCAAAGCTAAATGTAGTTTAGTAAAGAGTAGTGTCTCCGCGTCTTCCGTTTATGTCCATACGGCGTAACGCACGGCAGCTTGTCTGGTTATCCTTCTTCAGTGGAAGGGCTTTAAGCTTTTTTTTTTCCAAGCCATTAATTAACTTTGTTTACGGGAACCTCCCTGATAAGTGTGACGTCAAACGGAGCATTTTTCGACGTGTTTTTACTCTTCGCGGCGTCGGCCAATTTTGGTACCATATATTTTGGTCATGCCGACGAATATTATGCTTTCGCCTTAAAACTCTGTATTCATGAAGACTCATTACTGAATTGGCATAAAGAATTGCCTGTTTTGTGTTTTGCTGTGGTAAACTACTTTGTCCCAGACAACGCAAAGGCATCCTCAGTAAGTCTCTGGGATGTTGGCGTCAGGACATTTGTCCATCCTAAGTATGTACGAATGTCTCAGATCTGCATCCACTGATGTACCTAATTGTTCTGGCAGAGAACTGTATTGTAGAGAAATTGGGTTTGACTATATATCTAATCTTTTTTTGTTCAAGAGTTGTATGTATGTATATATATATCCATATTGTTTGTTTTTCAGAAATTGTTTGATGTGTAAAGCAAATTTGTTTAAATGTGATCCATGTACTATATGCTCTTACTCTCTCTTTCCTTTCTCTCTTTTGTTTTTCCTTTTCTCCTTTTTTCCCATCTGTTTCATCTGTTCGCTTCTTGCTGTCTGCTGCCTTTTGGACCGCCTGGTTATTAGGACTAGCCAAGTTGCTGTTTGTAGCAACTTTTTTCCAAATGCCTTGGCACCTTGTACCACTTGTTTTCAAGAATAAAGGTATTATTATTATTATCATTATGTCGAGAACTAATCCTGAACGGCTCCTGATCAAGTCCATTTGTCCGTTCCAAGTAGATACTCTGAACATACCAGGTGCTTAATTGGAGCACCATTTTAGTATGATGTCAGGACATGTCTCAAGGCCCTACTGTTTGACACTGTAATCAGAGGGCAATAATTATTTGCAAAT
This sequence comes from Dermacentor silvarum, assembly GCF_013339745.2. NCBI lineage: Eukaryota > Metazoa > Arthropoda > Arachnida > Ixodida > Ixodidae > Dermacentor > Dermacentor silvarum. The sequence continues at coordinate 100,349,121 of NC_051163.1, read as the reverse complement.
TTGGTTAATATATGCATGATACAGCTTGGATATGAGAACCCATATTGTAGGGCTCCGTTCTGATGTTTGTGCGTTTTCATGTGCTCTGAAATCTGAGAAATTTTGTCTCTTTGTTTCTTCCCACCATTAAAAATCATTTTCGTATCAATAAGCGAACTACCTCAGGTGCAGCACAACCTATACATTTGCAATTGCAAAGCCTTCGAGGTCTTCTTTTGCTACGTCAAGAGAACCGTCGGTGGAAGGTGCGCTTTGGACACCACGACCAATAATAATAATAAATAATAATAATAATAATAATAATAATAATGTTGAAAGCAAAAATAGTCTACAAACAAATGTTTTTTTGCAGTGTGCCATTAATTTCTATTTTGTTTTTGGTTACACTCAATTTAATTCGGGCAAGCATGAAGTTCTCAAATAGACACATTTTGAAGCACCATCCTGAGAATATCGTGCTGAAGATGTCGGTCATGATATATGTCAAGTGATAAGTCCAGCAGTAGATGTGATTAAAATTCTTCATGGACATGGTGCTGTGGACGTCCTCAGTATGTGAATAAAAAGCTAGGACGTTTGGGTCTGTCTGGGGCATCCACAGGATGTTTCATGTTGTCTAGGGTCTTTAATATTACTCATCGATGCTGAAGAGGTTAAGCGTATTTTCGAATTAAACTTTAAAGTGTCACTATAAACTGTTGCAGCTCGCTGAATACCCACTGACCAGCTGCTTTTTCTTCGACGATGACCAACAATCGAAAGATTGTACATAGCGTTTATTAAAGCCCTGCAGCGTTTGGGCCGAACTTCGGCGGTAGTGCGGTCGACATCGTTCGATCTCACCGCGAAATCTTGTCGGGGGCGTTTCGTGTGCAGACGCTCTCGCGAAACGTGCTGTTTGTGTTCAGCCAGCGGATGCTTCTAGGCACACAGAGACTGGGAACGTGGCAGATATGGCTGAGGAATCGTTCCCTAGCTATTTTCGCGCCTATCTAGCGGCAGGGAGTACCTCCCTAACCCCCCGTGATATCAGGTTTCGACCCAGACTGGGGCAGGGATGTTCCGTGCAGGAAATTTTTCCTTTTCCGAAAAATTTTTGGGCTTAATTTCGGATGAAAGGGAAGAGGGGAATCTCTGCGATATTGCAGGGAATTTTAAGATTGATCAAATTTTAGCAAGCCATAACTTCAACTAACAACTGCACACCCTTATCAGTGCACGGACCAAACTTGGAGTCGGTCAGCTTCACGTTCTATAATAGCCTTTGTTGTTAAAAAGCTGGTGCGCTGTTAGGTACAAAAAGTGAACTGCAGTTTGTTGCATCAATTTATTCGATAAGCTGATCGACCTCCCGAGAATTGTTAAAAAGCGCAGAGCCGCCAGTGGTAGTTGATGGTAGAACTATCCGAAATTGAGTGCTCTGTCCGGCTAGAGTGTACTAGAATGGGGGAGTGGGTCCAGCGGACGCCTTAGCAAGCGCCGAGGGTGAAGCAAAAAACGCGGAAAATGTGGCGGCGCTGCCGTCGCCTTATTCTGAATCTCCGACCAATAAACGTTGGCTCCGGCTGTTCCGGCAGCGCTCATTGGCTGAGGCGAGCTCGCGGGCAGCTAGAGTAGCTGTCGTCTGCTCGACGCACCGTCGTTGTTGCGTCGTTTGCGTTCTTTCCGCCGCTCACGTTCCATTTTATTAACAATAGATCGGTGAGGAATAATCTCAGTGTTACTGCCATCGAGTATCCACCTGTCAAAGCTCCATGCAGCTGCGGTAGGGCCTCCGACGCGACAAGCATCCGGCCGGCGAGCGGGGCCGCTCATTCGGAAGAAAGTGACGGTGGCGCAACCTGCATTTTCAATAAAAAATGCCTCAGCGCAGAGCCCTCGTGGGACCCACTCCCCAATCTAGTACACTGAAGTCCGGCCGCGATGTTGAATAAACTGTGTAAGGTTTTTGAACACACACACACACACACACACACACACACACACACACACACACACACACACACACACACACACACACACACACACACACACACACACACACACACACACACACACACACACACACACATGTGAAGGAAAAAAAAAAGGGGGAACCGAGGGGCCCGCATTTTTAATGACATACAAACGCAGGAAATCTACGGGGATATTTTTAGAATAATGCCGGGAAAAGTGTCGCAAATAGGGAATTTTCGTGGATAGGAATTCTTCTGCAAGGTACGGAACATCACTGAACCGGGTACAGATGGCCTGCGCGGGGAGACGCTTCTGAATGTACGGGAGCTCCAGGCACGGTAGAAAACAACTCGGGGAAGCTTTTGAGGCTACAATCAGCAGCAGCCGCACAGTCAATCTTTCCATTCAGTCGACGTTACGTGGAGGGCAATCAGAGGCGGACGACGAAGGAGCATATCTGATTATCTATTCCAGTTGACTGACGCGACCCGTAGCACGGAGTTTGCGAGGAACCATGCACCATGGACACATCGCTATTATGCGTCTCCTAATGTCCCTAGATTTTCTAAAAATATCTAGGGACTTTAACGCCTTCATGCAGAGCCCAACCACAGCGATTGTTTCTTCATGCGATAACGCTGTGTATGACGCCTGCCCCTCTTATCAAGTCCACAAAAATAGACTTGTTGCTAAAAGCTTCATTCAATTTGTCTACCATACTGTTTGTATCGTCGCTATAATTATCGAGTTTGATCATATGACGTCCTTCGTCCCCTGCCTGCCCTGTCGCGCACTACGCGCCATGAAGCGCGTAACAATAAAAACGTTAACATGTTATCAAAGCGTTTGCTAAAGTGATTGTACCTGTAATGCACGATAAAACTATTAGAAATATTGATGATTGCTGCTAAGGCACACAGCATTCAAAGGAAATGGCAAAAGCAAAGAGCATTCAACAGGGCGAAACCCAAAAGTGGCGGCGCGGTGGCGGCGCTGGCATCGGCGTCATCAAATCTCGCGCAGGTGGCGGTCGCGGCTTGTTCATGGACCTTTCACAGGAAGCCTACAGCTCAGAAATATATGGTTTTACCTTGAAGTTCTCGGGAATTGGTAAGTGATTATCGATTCCAATTGTTTTGTCACGGTCAGTGCACTTGAATACAATCCCAGTGCCATCACCTCGGTGATGTGCCACTGATGCACACTGCCGAAAGTAAGCTCTCTCGCACCTAAAGAAAACGGTAGTGTTGAAGCAACTTGGCCTACTTACTCGTTAGAGACGGGACCAAGCTAAATAATAATAATGATAAAAAACTCATTGCTGAACAAGTGAAATGCCGAAAGCTTGTTATAGCGCGAAGTTGCGAGCACGTCAATAAACCGATAAGCGGCGGTGCTTCTGCATGTGGCGGATTTGACAATGCAGTGAGTGCACGCCGTATTGTTGGTAACCTGAAATTGTCTCATCACCTTACCGCAAACGTTATCTTAATCCTGAAGTATAAGATGACGCATGACATGCTTCTTTTTGTTGTTATAAACCGATAAGCGGCGGTGCTTCTGCATGTGGCGGATTTGACAATGCAGTGAGTGCACGCCGTATTGTTGGTAACCTGAAATTGTCTCATCACCTTACCGCAAACGTTATCTTAATCCTGAAGTATAAGATGACGCATGACATGCTTCTTTTTGTTGTTATAAACCGATAAGCGGCGGTGCTTCTGCATATGGCGGATTTGACAATGCAGTGAGTGCACACCGCATTGTTGGTAACCTGAAATTTGTCTCATCACCTTACCGCAAACGTTATCTTAATCCTGCAGTATAAGATGACGCATGACATGCTTCTTTTTGTTGTTATAAACCGATAAGCGGCGGTGCTTCTGCAAATGGCGCATTTGACAATGCAGTGAGTGCACACCGCATTGTTGGTAACCTGAAATTTGTCTCATCACCTTACCGCAAACGTTATCTTAATCCTAGATTATAAGATGACGCATGACATGCTTCTTTTTGTTGTTGCGGTCGTTATTACTATTATTATGATTATTCACAATTTAATGTATTTTGACGTGTAATGGGGCCGTATTCTGAAACGTTCGCCTAGGCGAAATCAGCATGCGCGCTGATTGGCTGGTTGAGCAAATTGAATGACGTCGAGCTCAACCACCCAATCAGCTCATCCAATTTTGCTAAAACAGCCAATCGGCGCACGCCTGAAAGCGAAAAAAGAAATTTCGCCTAGGCGAACGTTTCAGAATATGGCCCATGTATAACGTGACTAGACACCGTTCGGGAGCGTGATGTTGCCGCTATGTGCCGTAAATGAGCGATATACTTACTAAATTATTAATGCACCTAGAAAGAGTTAAATTTTAAAAATTTAACTGCAACAGTGGTCTGACCTCACTGGAAAATGCCCGGTATGCATTTGCTACGCTGATGGTCGGTAAAACACAATAGGAAGTAGATATTGTGCCGGCAGCCGGAACGCAATCATATGGTTCGTATGAATGCAGGTTCTGGAAGTGTGGCCGTATGGCCTAGTGGTTACGACGCTCGCCTTGAGAACGGGCGTACGTTAGTTCGAATCTTGCGTTGGCTAGAAATTCAGTTTTTTTTCTTGGTATCACGCTTTGCTTTTTTTCCCTCTCTGTTTGGCGGCGTGGTCGGTTGAGCCCCGGTGCCGCGGCTTTCGCCGCGGTGCCGGGCGCCGACGCGAAGCGGCGGTCGTTGGGTGTTGCGGAGCGCAGCGTAGCAACACCCCAAATAAAAAAATATTGCTCCAGTCAGGTAGACTGCTCCCTCCCTGACAGTGAGATTATATTTGGATCATAAAAGAAGTGATACGTTCATTTAGGAATGCCGGCTGCCGGCACAATATCTACGCCCAACACAATATGCATTAATGCTATGACTTGCAACTTTGGGGCAGTAGTTTTTAAGCGATCCACTTCATTTCTTCATTCTTCTTGCCCTTCGTCATTGGCTCGGATGTTGCCGTTGTCACACGGGGCACTTTCGATGGCCATCGAGCCTAGTCGAGATTGAAGTTTTCCATCGTAATTGGTTCCCTTGCACAAGTTGACGAAGAGAAGCAATCGCGATCGCGAATTCCATCCAGATCGAGCTCGATTGCGATCGAAAGTGCCTCCTGTGGCACCGGAATAATGTCGGCATCGTTCTTTGTTGTGCTGAGTGATTAAGAATGGAAAACGAAATGAAGTGTTATAAATGTAGTTCTAAACCATGTTTTCATCTTGTGCATTGTGATGTAGTTCACTTACATTGAACAGTGTATTTTGGTGCAAATGTCACAGGCCTTTGCCTGCCTAACTTTAAAAGAAGTATGGATGCACTTTTCCGGTGGCACTTGGGGGTCTGCTTATGCATTATTTAATTTGCATCTAGCATTTAGGAATAGCCGAAATGTTTTAAGAGCCATTTTTACCAGAAATAAATGTTACCATTTTTGGTGCTTGACTTTATTAAAATATGTATGAATACACATTCGTTTTTATTTATGTCCTTATTAGCTTGTATTCCCAAAATTGGTTGTAGTGGAAAGTACCTGCCATCATTTATTCAATGCGTATTTTTGCAAGAAATGTATTATAAAGTATTTGTAATTGAGTAAGTATTTGTTATAGTAATCATTACACATGGTGGCTCTGTTAAATGGTTACCAGGAAAACATGTGGAGATTCTCGCTTAGCATTTCTCCTTCACATTATTTGGTCACTTCAGTAATAATGTAGTACGCATTTGGACCTACTCATGTACCCTGGCAAGCATCAACCTATGTCCTTGTTCTCTTCTGTTTTGTCTCATCCTGCCTTGCCCACAGATTTTTCAAATGTGAAAGTTATGCTGATCCATGTTGGAATCTAAGTGAAGCAATGTTTTAGGGAAGGGGTTAATTCTATGCAACTAAATTCAATTCATACATTTCCGTTTGTTTTCATCCGATGCATCATGTGTTGCAGTGTTTATGTTTATGCACTTTAATGTCATGCAATGTATATGTTTAGGTTCATATTAACTGTGCAACAATACGGGGATTAAGAAAAGAACAGACGACACAAGCAATTGTGTCGTCTGAAACATTAAATGCAGGGATATCATGTGAAAGAAAGCAACGTAAAGTGCTTGCAGAAGAAAAAATGATAGCAAATATATTTGTATGCACACAGGAGTACAACACATATCTCAACATTTATTTTCAACACTGCTGCTCTCATTTGAGAGCTTAGCAGTTGGGCATAAAATGGCATAAAAAGGCAAGAACACGGGTCCCAAATGGGCAAATATGCAGTTGAATCCAATCTTTTGAACCGAAACTTGAAAAAAAAAGGAATTTTGTAACTGGGCAAATGAATGTTTCACCTAAAAATATTGGGTACATAATTAGAGACGGTACATTTTTACGCGAATATGCTTTGGCACTGTACACTTCATTTCAGAAGTCGGTTCCCGGCCACGGTGGCCACATTTCGATGGGGGCGAAATGCGAAAGCACCCGTGTACTTAGATTTAGGTACACGTTAAAGAACCCCAGGTGGTCCAAATTTCCGGAGTCCCCCACTACGGCGTGCCTCATAATCAGATCGTGGTTTTGGCATGTAGAACCCCATAATTTAATTTACAGAAGTCGGTGCTTTCAGACGGAATGCAGATAGCAATTTCACACTGCACAAATTAAAAAAAATAGGCAAAAGGAAAAAGAAAGTTGTGAACTTAAGAACTGTAAAGAAAGAAAAAATTGAAAAATTTTTAACGAAAGCTTTCCTTTAAAATTACCATGGAACCCATCTTACAATGACTGTAGATGGTAATGAAATTAATACCCGTGCCACACAGGCACGGAAAATGACATTGACTTGCTAATGCCTTAAAGTTTGATGCCATTCGCGGGCTGCCACACGGATATGCTTAGTGGCATTAAGAGATCAGACACAATTCTTTGCTATCATTGTGCTGTGCGGTAAACGATGTTCTAGCTGGCTTTTCAGCTTCTTGCATATTTATGCATATTTTGACACACAGGAGATGAAGGAAATAAGGTATTACTGTGATGAACGTTGTAATGCTTGTTTCGCATGTGGAAAAAAGGTGTGAAAAACATCCATGAAAATATCACATGCTTTAATAATAAAGAATATCACAGATGCTTTATGAATGTTCCTCCCTCACAGATCCTTTATGAGCGGGGAACTGTGAGGGAGGAACAGCATAAAAAAACCTGCTTATTTTTTATAAGAAAAGCTTCTAAATGCATCAAGCAGTAAATTGAACTTTCTAGCGTAAATGGAAACTTTCTGGAGAAATTTTCCTGTGCATATATGTAAAGAAATTGGCAGTAGTTATCAATGAGCTCACTTGAGAAACTGTTTTTGTCTGGCAGTTGCTCTCGATGACCAGCTTGATGTTGTTTGATGGAATTCCAGGAAACTATGGATCTTCCAATACAATTTCCATGGGATCCCTCCCTGGCCTGTGGTTTTCTTCTGAGTGTAGCCTCTGCAACCTTAACATGTCTATAATTACATACCAGCTTCATGTACACTCAAGAATGGCACTAATTTCTAGTGGTTTTGAATCACCATCACGATCAGCTTATATTTGTCCACTGCAGGATGAAGGCCTCTCCCTGTGATCTCCAATTACCCCTGTCTTGCGCTAGCGGATTCTAACTTGCCACTGCAAATTTCCTGACTTCACCCCACCTAGTTTTCTGCCATCCTCGACTGCGCTTCCCTTCTCTTGGTATCCATTCTATAACTCTAATGGTCCACCGGTTATCCATTGTACGCATTACATGGCCTGACCAGCTGCATTTCTTCCTCTTAATGTCAACTAGAGTATCGACTACGCCCGTTTGCTCTCTGATCCACACCGCTCTCTTCCCGTCTCTTAACGTTAGACCTAACATGTTTCCTTCCATCGCTCTTTGTGCGGTCCTTAACTTGTTCTTGAGCTTCTTTGTTAACCTCCAAGTTTCTGCCCTGAATATTAGCACCAGTAGAATGCATTCAACTGGCTGCTAAACGTCGAAATTCTCTAGTAGTACTTGCTGTTGGGGTAGTTGGTCCATGTCAGACAATAATAGATTTAGCGCCAAAATACAATCACAGAGCGGGGAGGACATAACGACAGGACGAGAGCTTTTTTAGTAGAAATTCTCACGTGCTTGCTGATGAGAGTACTGACAAAAATGTTACAGTCCAAGCAGGGCCTGTAGGCATGTGCGGTTAATGCAATGTGGTGTAACCTGCTTTTGTAATTTAAGTTCTCTAACACACTTCAGCAGAATGATTCAAGGCCAGTAAATGACACCTGGTGCACACTCATACAAAAAGCCAAATGCACGTTGTGCTGGCATTGACATGCAGATTAGAATGCATCTTTAGTACAAACACATGAAGCAAAGTTTTGCCATAAAATACTTTACCTGTACTTCCAGCGCAGGTTTAAATTTTTGAGAGAGAGAATAAACATCTTTATTATGTAAATGCAGCTTTAGAGAGGCGTCCTCATTCCAGAATGCCTTGAGCTTGGGCCGCGTCCTGGGCCCTCGCTATCAGCTGTTGCTGATCTTCGAGGTCGGAGCTGGCCAAGGCTCTCTCCCAAAGCTCGTTGTGGTAAGGGTTCGGAGGATTGAGTATTGTCTCTCTGCAACCCCCTACTATCAGGGTGCGTACAGGTCCTTGAAATCCTTGAAAACCCTTGAAATTGAAAAGTGCATTTTCAAGGCCCTTGAGAGTCCTGGAATTTTTTTGCTTCCTTGAAAAAATCCTTGAATTTCATGATCAATGCACTCTGATATCGACATTGCGACCTCCTTTCTGTGGTAGATCGGCATCGATCTGACATACTCCCCATTTCAGAAACAATACGCCAGCACGAGCACACACGGTTCCGTTTTGCAGAACTACGGCGCAAAAATAAAAGGCTTCACTGCGTCAAACCGTGAACGGAGTGAGAGATGCGTGCCGCGCTTGGGTGCTGGCTCGGCTGGCAGTGTTTACGCTGCTTTCCTCACCCTATCGTTCATTTCACTCCTTGCCCGTCGGTCTGCCTTTTCCCACTTTCCCTCTTGCGCGTGAGGTGAAGCTAAAGAGAGCTTTAGTGGAGCAACTTTACCACTGATGCTCAGTGCCTTTGTGCCTTCGGGTGGAGGTTTGTTATAATATTATTTATGATAATATAAGTGCAATAGCCGTATGCTGAATGTTTTGGAAATGTTTAATGAACCAACCCAGCTAATACTGCAGAAGCCTGAGAGCTGTTGTGAGTGTTTGTTGTGTTAAATTTAATATGGCGGACTTGAGAAATGCTCAGGACAAGACATGTTTTACAAAATTGCAATATACTGTACATCTATTTTAATAATATAATGGATGTGTAGGAAGACTACACTGGATGGTTTGGAAATGTTCGGTAAATTTGCCCAGTTAATACTGGAGAAGTCAGAGTAGCTGTTGGGAGCATTCATTGTGTTTTGTAACTTTTTTTTCTTCGGCATGGTTGTGAACTTGCAAAGTGATCGAGGTTACACAACACTAACATCATTGGGATATACATTTATTTCTTTTTCTTTTAGCGCAATAACCCTATGCTGAATGTTTTGAATATTTTTTGGTGAACTTTACCCAGCCTATACTGGAGAAATCTCAGCCGCTGTTGTAAGCATTCATTTTGTGTTGTGATCTTGAAAAGTTATCAAGGCTATACATTTTATTATAATTGTGATATACATTTATTTATTGTAAGTGCAATAAAACTAGTCATTTTTGGAAATGTTAGAGTAAAGAAATCCTACTTTGGATGACGCTTTGAGTCCTTGAAAAACCTGTGACCGGTCCTGGAAAGTCCTGGAATATCCTTGAATTTTTGTCTTGAAAACCTGTACGAACCCTGTACTATGTGCCTCAGGGACCCGGGCTCTGCGCAGAAGCGGCATTGCGGAGAGAATTGTGTAGGGGCTATGAGGTGGTTTCTGGTTGGGTGGAGTAATGTATTAACCTGTAGAGCTCGGAGGAATCGCTCCTGCTCTTTAGGTAGTGACTTGTGTGGGGGTGCATATGTTCTGCGGGTTAGCTTGTAGTGTTGTGTGATGTCTTGGTACGAGACTAGAGGGTGCATGCGCTCGGGTTCAGATTCCTCGGCGTCGGCTAGGTGGGTCAAATCTCGAGCCACATGGTTGGCGACCTCGTTGCCAGGAATGCCGTAATGAGCTGGCGCCCAGATGATCATGACTGATCTAGTTGGCGGCTTTTGATTGATGATCTTGAGCATAGTGGCATGAATTCTGCCGCTAGCGAAGTTGCGGCACGCCTGTTGGGAGTCGGTCACTATGACTTCAACTTGTGTTTGCGAGAGCGCGAGGGCTATGGCCGCTTCCTCGGCTTGGAGGGGATTGTATCGGGTGAGCGAAATGCTGCTCCGATGTTCTTTGTTGACAATTACGGTGGCTGTTGTGGCTGCACGTCTGCTGTAAGACCCCAGACCCCACTTTTGAATGAACTTGGGCTTTCTTTTTTATGATGCCGAACTGCCAAATGCTGTGGTAATTGCCTGGTACACTTTACTGTTGCACTTGTGGCCTCAAAGGTAGCCAATGTTTTTCCTCCCATAAGTTGATGAGCTTCTATTCCGCTGTCGCTTCAGTTCACCGGTTCTTGTGTCGGTCCATTGCCTTAAAAAAAATGCGCGCACGACGGCTTGACAGAGCTGCCAACTACCCGGGTTGCTCTCGGAGCACGTGTTGCAGAATGGTAAACAACGTTGTTTCTGACTAGATTTGTCTAAATAGCAAAGGTTGCCAACATGCATAGTGCTTGCGATTGGAAAGCACCCTCAGGTGTGCCAGGCAATTGCACTGAAGGTGATTGCCTGGTTGCAGAGAATGATACACGGCACTTGCACTCCTTCAATAAGAGCTGTTGGCCCACTGAAAAGCTCGCTTTCGATGAGTGTGCATAAGTTTGAGTGTTGTGGACGTACAAGTCATTGCACCGCCCTGGTGACACAATGTTAACATAGCGGAAGCGATAGTGGTGGTCAACCAGTGCCAGTAGTATGATACTATAGCTGCAAGAGAAACAAGACAAATTTTAATGCTGTCAAAAGGACATGAAATTGGGCTGTATTGAGCATAAATATTCACAAACACTGAGAGCACACTCATTTGTCTTAAACACAGCTGGCAACTGCTTACCATTTTAATGGTGTATCTTGCACAAGAATTTTAATAATGCATGCTATTAAAGTACCGTGCAATGTATTCATGAGCTTAAATATGCAATGAGGTATTTACACCGCAGAAGAGTTACATTTTGTCGTGTTGTCGAGGGGTTGGAGGAAGACCGAGAGACGTCAGGTTTCAAACAAGAGAACGAACAATATGTTTATTATTACGCCACGTTTGTCTTCCCTACCTGCGAGCCGACTGTTGCCGTCCCAGCCTTCCTAGCGGTGGTGGTCCCAACAGGTATGTGGCGCCCTCTCTGGAAAGCATCGAGAGTTCTCATGACACGACACCTTCCCCTTTTGAAAAGACAAGCCCTCAGCTTGCTCATAGGTTCAGGTGTGGCGGTGGTCTAATGGCTCGGCCCCTGCGGGTGGTGTGGTTGGCTTCTTCTGACCAGCCCGTTACTGCTTGGTTCCGTGGTGCAACTTCTGGCACCTCTTGCAGATGTGCTTTTGTGCGACGAACGCTTCCTTTGGCCGTTTGCACAACATAAGATCTCGGTGCATTTGAAACTCCAACGATGGTTCCTTGATGTTGGCTCCCATGTCTAATCTGGACAACTGTACCTGGCTGTAGCAGTGGCCTGTCTCTTGTTTTACGCCTCCTGTTGTAGTGTTTGGCTTCTCGCTCACGAAGGACCGCATTGTTTTGCCGGAACTGATGCTGGTATTCCCACTTGGGCTCAAGTGTTCCAGGCAGAGTAGGCACGTTTGTTTTGAACTTGCGGCCCATGAGAAGCTTAGCTGGCGAGTAACCCTCGGGTTCAGGTGTAGCTCTGTGGGCAAGAAGGCCTTCCGCAACATTCGTGGATTTGCTGATGATCTTGGCAGTCTGGACAGCTCTCTCAGCTTCGCTATTGCTTTGCACATAATGTGGGCTGGAGGTCACATGTCTTACACCCCAACTGCTCATAAATTGCAGGAACTCGAGTGCGCTGTACTGCGGGCCATTGTCAGACCTCAAAATGTCCGGAATGTCATAGCGAGCGAACAAATAGTGAGGAACTGCACAACATGTTTGGTTTGTGTTCCACAAAGCTCTTCCAGTTCAAAAAACCTTGAGTAGTAGTCAACAGCTACTATGTAGTTCCTCCCTTCGTGGTGAACAAGGCTGTGCCGACCACTTGCCACGGGCGTTCTGGGAGCAGTGTCTGAAGCAACTATTCATTTGCCGCTGGACGGTGCATTGTGAAGGTTGGGCATCTGCTCACGTACATTTCGTCCTGGCTGATTGCTGGCCACCACGAAGACTCTCGTGCTCTTGCTCGGCATCTCACAACGCCTTGGTGTCCTGTGTGTAGTCGCTGCAAAACTTCTTAACATAATGAAGGGGGAAAGACTATCCTTGTGCCCCGAAGTAGGAGTCCCTGTACGACAGACAGTTCATCGGCCACACTTGCATACTTGCGCACCTCAGGTGCCAGCATTTCTGTTTTTGGCCATTTGGTAGTGCAGTACTGCATGACCAGTGATGTCGTTGCGTCTTTTTCCAGCTCGACCTTGGTCCTGTTCAGCATCTTAGTTGATGCTGGCAGCTGCTCAATGGTCAGAAGTTCATACTCTTCTATGACGGATGCAAGGTGTTTGCCGGAGCACTGCAGCGGTTTACGCGACAAGACATCAGCTGTGTGCTCATCCTTTCCTGGTATGTGTGAAATCGTGAAGTCATACTCAAGCACACGCATGCGAAAGCGCTGCAGTCGAGGTGTCATTTCGTCAATGCGTTTTGTTGAGAACAAAGGCACCAAGGGTTTGTGATCAGTCTCTACGTTGAACTGCAGACCGAGCACATACATCCTGAAACGTTCACATGACCATGTTATGGCAAGTGCCTCCTTCACCTGAGCATACTTTTGCTCTGTTGGTGTCATTGCCCTGGAAGCGTATGCCACTGGTTGCCGCTTGTCGTCGTCATTTGTTTGGAGGAGAACAGCTCCCAAGCTATAGGAGGAGGCATCAGCTGATATCGTCAGAGGCCTTTGTGGATCGTAGTAGCACAACACTGGTGTTGTCGTCAGCTCATCCTTGACCCGGTCGAAGGCTTCTTGTTGAGTCTGGTGCCAAACCCAAACTGCTTTATCCAGCAGCAGCTCTCGCAACAGTTTTGTCTTCTCGGCCAGTCCCGGGAGAAATTTTGCCAGCTGGTTGACCATGCCCAGGAACGACCTGAGCTCGGTGGTGGTCTCTGGCGGTGACATCTTTCTGATGGCTTCAGTTTTCTCCTGGTCAGCAGCGATGCCCGCTTCATCAGACGTCAGGTTTCAAACGAGAGAACGAACAATACGTTTATTATTACGCCATGCTTGTCTTCCCTTCCCGCGAGCCGATAATCGCCCTCCCAGCCTTCCTAGCGGTGGGGGTCCCAACAGGTATGTGGTGCCCTCTCTGGAAAGTGTCGAGAGTTCTCATGACACGACACATTTATATTACAAAAACAGGCCAGTTAATGTTAAATTCTAGCGATCGCAATTTACAAAAGGGGCAACATGGATACGGCATTTATACCCATCAGTCTTTGTAGTTGTGATAATTGCTGGCATGGTCCTTGGAGGGGACACTGGCAGCCATCCAATGCACCAAATTTTTGTGGAAACCGTGTCATGGCAAAGCATTCGCAAATGTGCTTGCCTATTTCGGCGGGTGGCACCATCGTCAGCCACTCTCGTGCAAGGTTATACAAGGACAGCAACAGAAAAGACCTCGTATATCATGTTCACTGTGGAGCGTCCCACACCAAAGAGCTCACCAATTGTCCAATCTTCTGCTGTCGAGCAAAGCCAGAACAGCACAATCCCAACTCTTTTCTTGACAGAACTTGCGTCTGTCATGACGGTGTCTTGTCGCTGCAAATTGGCACGGCAGGCATCCATAATGTACCTGTACGTGGCCTGGGACGCACAGAAAAACCTCCTAAAGTTGGCTTCACCCAACTGAGACAGTGTGTTCTGAGACCAACGGGACTTCCTCGGAAACTGACACCGCTGCCTGGGCACAGTGCCAAATGAATGCACGGCAACAGCACTAATCGTGAGCGCGTTAGCCAGGAGAAGCTGTTCGATTGCTCGGTGGCGACTACTTGCCTTAGTTGGCCTCATACTTAAATCTCCGAATTTCTTGATGACGTTTGGCTCAAAGAAGCACATATGCCGCAACAAACTGGAGCACACAGTCAAAGTCCTCAGGATCACTGCTTGAAAGTTAAGATGCTGTGGGCAGCTGTGGGCGCCGTTTTTCCAATTTTAATGGTTTGACTACGCTATGGATTGACCATTCAGCTAGCTTTAGCTATGAACACTTTACGGCTGGGTGCAAAAATGACATTCCTGTAGTAAACCACATAAAATATGCCTATTAATGTATTTCATGGCATTTCCTAAATGTTTTCTCCCTAAATAATTTTTTTATTGTATTATGATTGGAAAGCAAACTTGACCCTTTCACGGCAGCTATCACCATTTCGACATTTAATATCGTTAAGTTTGTGTGTATAGCTGCGACCTAAAAATAATGGCTTTAAGATACTTCAGGCCTTATTTTATTGGCATTAACCTCGCGTGTGTGGCACTCGTATAACATTCAAGCATAGAGCCGACACCGTATTGCTGAAGACACCTTCATTTAGATTCTGCAGTGGTCAGTCTGTGATTTTCCTTCAGGCATATGAGACCTACACCATCTTTGTGATTAGCCCACATTGCTCACAAGGGGCTGCCATGATGACCATGACAGCACAATGATGATGCAGTGAAGGAGTGATGTCAATAGAATGCCGGAGGCATTATTATGACAGTGTGATGGCGATTCTCAAAGGACAGTGGTGTAAAGACAAAACTGTGACAGCATGATGGCAATGGAATGACAATGGCATGGTGATGACTGTGTGACGAGGATTGGATAACAAAGCTGGAATGATGATGGATTTACGTTGATGCAACAAGGGAAGCGATACGAAGACAAATGGATAATGCTTGTGAAATGATGATGATAGTACAACAGTGTGACAACGATTGTATGAAGAAAATGGCATGACGACGCAATGATGTCGAAGAAGGAATGGTGTCATCATAATCATCATCATCTGCCTATATTTATGTCCACTGCAGGATGAAGGCCTCTCCCTGTGATCTCCAGTTACCCCTGTCTTGCGCTAGCTGATTCCAACCTGCACCTGCAAATTTTTTTACTTCATCACCTCACCTAGTTTTCAGCCATCCTCGACTGCGCTTCCCTTCTATTGGTACCCATTCTGTAACTCTATGGGCCACCGGTTATCCATCCTATGCATTACATGGCCTGCCCAGCTCCATTTTTTTCTCTTAATGTCAACTAGAATATTGGCTATCCCTGTTTGCTCTCTAATCCACACCGCTCTCTTCCCATCTCTTAACGTTAGGCCTAACATGTTTCCTTCCATCGCTCTTTGTGCGGTCCTTAACTTGTTCTTGATCTTATTTGTTAACCTCCAAGTTTGTGCCCTAAATGTTAGCACCGGTAGAATGCAATGATTGTACACTTTTCAACGACAGTGGTAAGCTCCCAGTCAGGATATGGCAATGCCTGCCGTATGCACTGGTGTGAACGGAGCGACGAAGGCGTTACGACGACAGCACGACAATGGGATATTGAAATGGTGATGGTATAAGGATGCAACCATGACGATGGCATGATGGCAACGGGATGACAATGGCATGGTGATGACCATGACAAGAATCGGATGAGAAAGCTGTAATAATGGATCGACATCGATGCAGTGGTGAAGGCAGTATGAAGATTATTGGTTAACATTTCTGAAGTGGTGATGATGGTACAACAGCATGACGATGACGATCATGATGATAGTGTGAAGACGATGTGACAATGACGTGATGATGATATGATGAGAATTGAATGACGATGATGGAACGACCGCTGCGGCTTCACGCTGACGGTATGACAAAAAGTTTCATGACAACTTCATGATGACGATGAAACAGCCACGATGGTTGTAGGATGGTGGTATGACAATGAATGCATGACAGTGATGGCTGGACTGTGTTGGTATAATCATGATTCAGTTACAGCATAATTACGAAGGAATGATGTCAATAGAATAATGGAGACGGTGTGATAATTGTATGACGTTTCTGAAATGGTGATGATAGTGCAAGGATGGCGTGATGACAATGGCATGACACTAGATGGTGAAGCAGTAATGACGACCACAAGCCCATAGTTACTGGCTAAGCTAGCAGACAACTTGGTTTACTGGGTCGCATTAAAGGCTAGATAGGCACAAAGTGCTAGATGTAGCCAGAGAATGGTAATTGCATTAAAAAAATTGAAATTAGCAGCACCATGGAAGGCTGCAAATGCTACGAAGGGATGCACTGATTCAGTAGAGTGCGGGATCAAATCTTGGCTGCTGCGGCCAAATTTTGATGTAGTTGAAATGCAATAATGCATGTGGACTGTGCATTGGGTGCACATAAAAAACCCCACGTGTTCAAAATTAATCTGTAGTCCCCCACTGTTGTGTGCTTCATATATTGTGGTTTTGGCAAATAAAACCCAAGATTTTAATTTAATGCACTGATTCAGTGCACCCATGGCTGCGCACTGAACGCTGCAAGTTCAGATTGCAAAAATTGTAAATCTGAGAAATATAAATGATAAAAAAATGTCAAAACTCTTTGAGAAAAATAAATGGATGATTTTAAGGGCGCGGGAATGCTACAATGATTCATTGCGACCATGGCACATACTTGAAATTCTAGTTTTCTATTACAACTTCTGACAGTGAAGGCTGAAAATGAGTTGATATTTGTGATGGATGGGTGAAGTTGATTCCACCTCTCATATTGCGAGTGGAAAGAACGAATGTTTAAGTTTCATAATTGAAAGAATACTTCATTAGTATGTACTTATGCAATTCATTAGTGTGTACTAAATCTGCTGAGTACAATCAACCTCTTCATGTGGCTTTAATAAATTATGAAAAGGCATTTGATTCAGTAGAGGTACTAGCAGTCATAAAGGCATTGGGTAATCAAGAAGTACAGGAGGCATACGTAAATATCTTGGCAAATATCTATGAAGATTCCATAGCTGCTTGGTTCTTCACAAGAAAAATAGAAATTTACCTATCAAGAAAGGGGTCAGGCAAAGAGACACATTCTCTCCAATGCTATTCATTGCATGCTTAGAAGTATTCAAGCTCTTAGAATGGGAAGGCATAGGAGGGAGGACCCAACATCGAATATCTCAGCAACCTTTGGTTTGCAGATGACATTGTCCTATTCAGCAACAATGGGGACGAATTGCAACAAATGATTGAGGACCTTTACCGAGAAAGTGTAAGAGTGGGGTTGAAGATTAATAAGCAGAAGACAAAGATAATGTTGGCAAGGGAACAAGAATAACCTGGCAAGGGAACAAAAATACAGGATCGCCAGTCAACCTCTAGAATCTGTAAAGAAGTAGTTTAATGATTTTAAAATGTAGAGAGGTCGGCCGGAAAATGGAGCATCTGGCCTGCCACTCTACATAAGGGAAGGGGAAGAGGGGAAGAAAGAGGGTCACAATGGGGGATATTGGGAGGAACGAGGTGAAAGGACACATTGCACAAATGTTATCACAAGCGTGAGTCCAGGCCTGTGTCGCCTAAGAAACATGAAAAAGCAGGCATTGCCTATCGTCTGCCAACTCGGTGGCCATGCGCCTAGCAAGAAGTCCTCCGACAGTGGTCTGTTGTATAAATGCCCTAAGGTTATGCCAGTGGTTATGCCAGTGGTCTGTTGTATAAATGCCCCAAGGCCAGTGTCAATCTTTCGCGCACATACTCAGTGCACACCACAAGCACATGGTCTATAGTCTCTACAACACCACACACTGAACAGTCCTGGGGAGTCTGTCTGCCTAATGATGTGCAAGTATTTGCGCGTGAAAGTGATGCATAATCGCAGTCTGTGTATCAGGCCCTTGCCTATGAGGGCGTGGAATTTAACGTAGAACAGGAAATTGCATATCGGCATCCCGCCTCTTAAGGCGGACGTGACGACCTTCTGGCTTGGCCCGGTATGTTTTCGTCGCACTCATCAATTTTGACAGGAGGCATGTGATGTCCGGTCTAGAGAATGGCACTACAGTTCGCAGGCGCTGAGGGCGCGCCTTGCTTCAGCATTGGCCATCTCATTACCACTGAGCCCACAGTGTCCTGGGATTCATTGGAACACTATGCGGTGGTTCTTGGCTACTGTGTATCTCAGTGTAAATACACTGTAAATAGTCCCGCCTTATGTCGTTTTACATAACATCTTTGTGGTGGAGGTTTGGTGTGGTGGAGGTTGACGTTGACAAATGGCTTAACCTTTATGAATGGCTCAGCACCAGCTACAGGTGGGATCTGACCCTTATGCTCGCCAACGAGCTTTTTTACCTCGATGGCCCACTACGGGTGTGGTTTGAGACGCATGACGCTGACATTACAAGCTGAGGCTCTTTCAAGGAGAAGATACGCAACCTTTTAGGTGACAGCACTGTTCGGCAGCTTGCTGCGTGGAATGAACTTGCGACTCGTGCACAGACATCCTCCGAGTCGTGTCTCGCTTACATTCAAGACGTTATCGCTCTTTGGCACCGGGTCGACGATCACATGGCTAAGTCTTAGAGGGTTTCTCATGTGCTGAAAGGTATTGCCGACAATGCTTTTAACCTGCTTGTGTATACAAACGTTGATACCATCGACACAATCATCAAAGAGTGCCGGCGGTTTGAACACGCCAAGAACTGCCGTATAACCCAGAGATTCACCCGGCTGCCCAATACGGCCGCATGATGTCGTTCACCAGCCGCCCACCTATGACCTTGTTACGCGCATTGTTCATTGCGAGATAGAAGCTGCCTGTCCTGCACCTATTCAACCACCCGTATTCACAACGCATGCCAGTGACCCATCGCAGCCATCGGTGTCCCTCATTCCATCTGTAGTCAGGCAGGAGTTTGCCTATCTCGGCCATCCATCAGCATGCCCACTGACTTGTCCTGATGCTCGGCCTTACTCCACTGGAACCGCTCGCTGATCCTACGTCTCTCCTTTGTCCTTCCGCAATCCTACGGAATGGAGAACGCCCGACGATCAGCCCATCTGCTTCTCCTATCATCAGGCCGGGCACATTGCTTGTTATTGCTGTCGCCGTTGGACCTACACACCTCGCCAAACCTTCCCTACCTCTATGCACCCTACTCCTTCTAGATGTTCAGCCGCTGCTTCCCCTACTTACTTCTCGTCGTCTTCCCACGAGTCTCTTCCCTCTGATGCCACTTCTCCTGTTTGCCGCTTCTCCCGCTCCCTGACGCCGCAACGCCGCCAATCCCGCTCTCCACAGCCTCGCTGCTTTTATTCTTTCTGCCTTTCATTTCCCCTTCCCCCAGTGCAGGGTAGCAAACCAGAATCTTTTCGGGCTAACCTCCCTGCCTTTCCCACCCTATTTCTCTCTCTCGCCGTCCTTCTGGACGCTCGCCGCCAGAAAACTAGATAGTGCAGCTTATGGAGGTGAAGCTGCAATGCCATCGTCCCCTGCAAACCCTCTACTGAAGCTCCCCACTCACCATAGCCTCCTAGAAGTAATGGTCAACAATGTTCCTGTGACCGCCCTCATCGACACTGGCGCACACCTACCTATTGTGAGTGCCCCTTTACGCCGCTGCCTGCAGAAGATTATGACACCATCTATGAGACAAACTATACGTGTTGCCGATGGTGGTCTGTTGAAGTGATAGGAATGTGAACTGCCCGTGTCAGCATTGCTGGTCGTCACACTGTTCTTTTTGCCAGTCCTTGGTCGCTGCCCACATGACCTTATACTTGGCCTTGACTTTTTTTCGGCACACTCGGCCTTAATTGATTGTTCTTCTGATACACTCTGCCTCGATCTACCTCTTTTATCAGATGCCCGTGAAATGCCCTCCCGTCAGCCGTGAAATGCCCGTCAAATGCCTGACTGAACCATTCTTCCGTGTTGCTTTAGACCTTCTCAGTCCCTTTCCCGAGTCAAAATCCGGCAACAAGTGGGTCACCGTTGCTATCGATTATGCGACCAGGTATGCAATCACGCGAGTGCTCCCCACCAGCACTACTACTGACGTTGCCAATTTTTTGCTCCACGATGTTATTCTACACCATGGCGCCCCTCACCAATTGCTAGATTGAGGCTGCGCATTTTTGTCCCGAGTAATGGATCTTGTGCGCTCCTCCTCAACACAGCACAAGTTGACCACTGCCTACCATCCCCAAACAAATGGCCTCACCGAGCACCTAAATCGCACCCTTACGGACATGGTCTCAATGTATGTTACATCTGACCACCGTGACTGGGACCTGGCGCTACCTTACGTGACCTTCACCTGCAATTCATCGCGTCACGATACCGCCGGTTATTCACGCTTTTATATGCTCTTTGGCAGTGTACCGACATTACCGCTGGACACCCTGCTTCTGGCTGCTACTGCGCTGCCTAGCGAATATGCACGGGATGCCATCGCTCGTGCCGATCATGCGCGCCGCTATAGACAGTCGCCCACTATAGACAGTCGGCCTCGCAAGCGAGCCAGAAACGCCTTTATGACAGCCGGCATCACGATGTTCACTTCTCACCCAGTGCCTTAGTTCTCCTGTCGTGTTCATTTCGTCGTGTTGGCTTCTCCGAGAAGTTATCTCGGTACATGGGTCCTTACTGGATAGTCCACTAGGTAACGGACGTCACCTACGAGATTGTTCCAGTGTCTCCGACTTTGCCACCTGCGAGCGCTTCCAATGACATAGTTAACGTCAGCAGACTGAAAGCATGCCGTCCTCCTTCTAATGACAATGTTTGAAGTGCACTGAGACAGCGCTTCTACCGCCGGTGGTAATGCTATGAAGTTACCACAACCAGAGAGGCATTCTGCCTGGAGCAGACGACAAAGTCAACGGGTCTATCTGGTGTGCGGGCTGTCCACCATCTTGGCTATTGTGTATATCAGTGTAAATACACTGTAAATAGTCCCACCTTGTGTCGTTTTACATAACAATATATAACAATATAACATTATTAATTTTTGGTGTTAACTAATAAATTGCTAAGGAACCTGGCATTGCATTCCAGGCAGCTAGCCTTAAAAAATAGCCTCTTAAGCACTTGCCACCATGTTATTTGCAATGCATAGCATGCCCTTTGTCTACAAAGTTTGCATATTTGGAAATTGAATCTCAAGGGATCCGAAATATATCAACGATTATGTCACACATGTGAGAGTAATGACAACTGGAGGGGCTAACCAAGCAACAGGCTTGACATGCTACTCCAGGTAAGTTGATGAGAAGCAATGAGACACGAAGCATGCCACAAACAGAAACATGAAATGGACAAGCACACAAACTCCAAAAGGCAGTCAACAGTGGGCACTATAAAGAAAAATAGTATTTGCAGCAGTGGAACATAGTATAGTAGAACTATAAAGTAAAATAGTAGTATTGAGCAGTGGAAAAATAGTATTTGCGGAGTGGGACTTTCGAGGGCTGTACGCAAAGCCGGGTGTACCAGCAGATCCAGGTCTGTCTGCTGTGTTATGGTAGTAGAGGCTGTTTCTTGTGTTTTAGTGAGCTCCTGCGGATTACATGGCTGCTGCTGTTGCTTGGAAGGAAGCCGTTCGAGCAGAGCGGCATGCCTTTTTTCGTTCTCTTCTAATTTCTGCCGCAGTTCGGCGTTCTGTCATGCGAGTTCTGCGATCTCAGCTTCGACACTATCTTTCAGTGGGTCGACCAGCTGCGATGGTGAAGGTGGCATCGGTGTGGTATAAGGCGAAGCGTTTGCACGCTTGGAAGCACTTTGGTTTAGTTTGCTTTAGCACTGCTGCATAGTTGAATTTGCAGCCATTTCCTCCCCCAGTCGGTTGTGCGCAGTTCTTTGAAACAATCTGGTTCACTGCTTCCTTTAAGGTACATGGCTGTGTTGAGACGTTCTCGCCCTCAAGTAGGTGCTGTGTCGATTTAATGTCATGGTGCTGGACAGTTGTGCGGAGGCTTCTCGCCTTTTATGGCGAGAGCGGGGCCGTGAACGGAGTTTCTTAGCAAGGTTTGCGTCAAACTTAGTTTTGCTGAACACTTTGGGTCAGTTCCCATGTGACCTTCTTCACAGTTGCGGCACTTGGGTGTTGTCTTGTTTCCATTCATGGCCAGCACTGCTTCTTTCCTGTGTTTTACTGGATGTAGGGCATACCGCTTCGTTCGGACAGACATCCTTTTTATGACCAAAGTGATGACAGCGAATACACGCAATGGTTTTAGGTTCGTAAATTGAAACCTGGGTGATGCGGCCGTAGTAAACGATGGTGTTAGGGGGATGGCGTCCTTCAAATATCAGCAAAAATGTCCCACGCTTTTCCATTGGGCGCACGTTAAGGATATGTCATGCTCACAGGTCAGGGCTGCCCGGAGTTCAGTCTTCGTTTGATTGTAGTCAGCGTTGTATATCACGCCTTGGCACATGTCTCGTCCGGGTGCCTGATAGATTTGTACTGGTATCTGTCCGCGGTTCTCGTCTAGTTGCGAAAGCTTGAGAAGCCCGCCAGCTTGCCTCTTGTCATAAACGAGCAATCTTGTGGTGTTAGATGTTGGATGCAACGTGTGTGTCGACAGGCGGACTACTTGAGACCCAAAACAAAAGACCTTTATTGTTGCAGCGTGCTGCAGCAATAATGGTCATGATGCCTATGACAGCATCATGACCAGGAGTAATTGTAGTAATTCCAGGAGTAATTCCGAGCTCCATTTGTGATAACATTGACATCTTAGATATTTTTGAGTCTTAATGTATCGCTTTAGCTCGACTTAATTTTGCCTATAGTGTCCCATTAAGAACCTTTCTATTGAGTTTTGGAAAGAATAAAGAAGCTAGCATTTTGTAAGCATTATGTGATGCCTGGATCTTTTGGTGCAGTTAATTGCAACATTTTGCCACCATGAGTACACAGCGTGGTTGCTTGAGCATGATCACAAAGCCCATATGCTGTATAAAGCGTGTTGAGGTCACCTACTTGTAGCACCTGAATAATGAAGTGTGATCTCAAAATCCATTTTTGAAGCAACTTTCTTAACATACGTCAAAATATTTTCGCCATATTGTTCAGTCTGTCGCTAACAAAACATCACTGGTGATTAAAGGGACATTTTTTGGCTAAACGGATCAAAAGGTTACTAAATCTAGCATAAAAATTAAAAAAATGGCAACATTGGTGCCTTATGCCCTACACTAGGGTGGCTAGAATTCTAGCCACCCTACCTATATTTTCCGTTTGTGTCATGTCTCATAGAAGGTGCCCTCCTCTCCTCACCGAATACTTCGCAGCGCGCAAAATAAAGTGCAAGCGAGCGGGAACTGCACAACACACGTAAATGCACTGAATTGACGTGTCAATATGGTCTTGCCAGGTAGTGGTGGCGATTACTATGTCGTCAAAGTAGTCATGCGTGTTGGGTGCATGACTACTTTGACGCTCCTAAAGCTGTCCTTTGACGCTCCTAAAGCTAACCTCCTAAAGCTGTCCTTATTAGGCGTGCAAAGACAGCTGGGGAGTCTTGATTCCAAAGGCATATATTTGAAGTGGTAGAGAGAGACCCGACATGCTTGAAAATGCCATTTTTTTTACGTGGCTATCTGCAGCCATGGGTACTTGCTGGTAGCCCTCTGTAAAGTCAAATTTGGAAAAAAAAAAACTGTTTCCCTGCAACTACAAGGACAGTGTCAATCCTTGGGATTGGCTCACTGTCGAAAAGAGCCTTTTGTTTAATTTGCGGAAATTGATGCACAAACAAATAGTGTTGTCGGGTTTATTAACGACAACGATCGGTGCGTGATACGTTGACTTTGACTTCTCAATTATGTCTAATTGCAGCATCTCTTGTACCTCGCTCTCCAGATTATCATGCAGAGCCAGGGGAATAGAGTACCGCGGTACGTGAACTAATTTCCCGGATACCAGCTCCAGCAAACATTCAACAAGTTTTGTGTTGCCTGGGAGATCTGAAAATATCTCTGCGAACTCGTTGCACAATTTTTGAACTTGTTCGTGCTGTTTTCGATTTAAGCTTGGTGATATCTGGACGTCTGTGGCGGTCTGGGTTTGGTGTAGGCTCAGAGAAGGGATACTATCTTCCGAATCATTGTCGTCAGTAACTTATGGCTTTTTGTATTGACAACAGTGGCTGTAGACACTTGATTGTACTGTACTTCCTGCTCTGTGTACTTCAACATGTTAATATGGAAGACCTTTGTCTTTCCCCCTAAGTCAATGGCATAGTCAGTCATTCCTGACTTAGAGACCGTAAAGGGGCTTTTCCATTTCATGAGCAGCTTGTTTGAATCTGTCTGCAATAGAATCGGGACCTTGTCCCCGGGTTGTAGTCTTCTTTGTCGGCTCTTGCGATCATAATAAAACTTTTGCTATTTATGGGCCTTACTAAGCTCTTCGTGGTCAAGGTGACATGTCTCCTCAAGTCGATTCCTGAGGTCCACAAGACAGGTGTAGGTTGTGTGCACCTCATCGTCGATGTCGTCCTTTGTCCACAGCTCTTTCAAAACGCTTAAAGGTCTGTACACATGCCTGCTGTAGAATAATTCAAACGGCAAAAAGCCCAAACCTGGCTTGCGGCACCTCACAATACATGGAAAGAAGCGGAGCTAGGTATTGATTCCAAGACCGTGGCTTTTCCTGGCACATTCTTTTGAGCATGGCGTTCAGAGCGCCTTTGAGTTTTTCAACCAAACCGTTGGCCATAGCGTGGTAGGGAGTGGTCCAGACAAACATAGTCGACCGACTTCCTACATGAACTCAGGAATAAAACTTGTACTTTGATCGGTGGCGACCTCTCATGGCAAGCCCACTCTGGAAAAAATTTCAAGTAGCGCTTCGGAAACACTGACAGCATCGATATTAGAGAGCGCTATGGCAACTCCTAAGCCTTCCCAATCTAAGTATTCAAGTTCTTAGGCTGCGAAGGCTTAGGAGTGAGGATCAACGGTGAATATCTCAGCAACTTTCGGTTGGCAGATGACATTGTCCTATTCAGCAACAATGGGGACGAATTACAGCAAATGATTGAGGACCTTAGCCGAGAAAGTGTAAGAGTGGGGTTGAAGATCAATATACAGAAGACAAGCATAATGTTCAATAGCCTGGCAGGGCAACAAGAATTCAGGATTGCCAGTCAGCCTTTTGAGTCTGTAAAGGAGTACGTTTATCTTGGTCAATTACTCACAGGGGATCGTGATCATGAGAAAGCAATTAACAGAAGAATAAAATTGGGTTGGAGTGCATGCGGCTGCCATTACCAAATCCTGACTGGGAGGTTACCGCTGTTGTTGAAAAGAAGAGTGCACAATCATTGCATTCTACCGGTGCTAACATATGGGGCAGAGACTTGGAGGTTAATAAAGAAGCTCGAGAACAAGTTAAGGACCGCACAAAGAGCGATAGAACGAAAAATGTTAGGCCTAACGTTAAGAGACAGGAAGACAGCGGTGTGGATCAGAGAACAAACGTGCATAGCCGATTACATGGCAGGCCATGTAATGTGTAGATGGATGAACTAGTTCATCCTTTCTACACATTAGTTACATTCTGTAACTCTAATGGTGAATCATTAGAGTTACAGAATGGATACCAAGAGAAGGGAAGTGCATTCGAGGACGGCAGAAAACTAGGTGGGGTGACGAAGTTCAGAAATTTGCAGGCGCAAGTTGGAATGAGCTAGCACATGACAGGGGTAATTGGAGATCACAGAGAGAGGTCTTTGTCCTGCGCAGTGGATATAAATACAGGCAGATAATGATGATGGTGGCATCAGGATAGCTTGTCACAAAGTCAATTAGGGTCAGTACATTAGTGATTTCCTTTATCCGACCTTGGGGATGGTGGTCCGATCAGATCAACCGCGACTCTTTGGAACGGTGTCCGTATAAGAGGCATGTTGCCCAAAGAGGCGACACCAACTTTTACTTTTGGCCTTGTCCTCTGGCTCACATTGCAAGACCGGTAAAAATGCTTGATATTTTCATGCATCCCAGGCCAGTAGAAATCTCCGAGGATAGGGTCGGTACTTCGTCGAACACCCTGGTGACCAGCCATGATGCTTTGTGAGCAACTTTCAGAATATGGGGTTGAAATGTTGGGACTACTTGTTTGAAAGTGCTTCTTGTAAAACAGCAGTAATGATGGTACAAAAGACCTGCCTTTTCAGAAAAATAGTACTCAGTGTCTTTCTTGGAACAAAATCGCTTGCCAATCTTACTGAAGCTACTCTAAAGACTTGGGTACTTTTTCTGTTCCTTCGCTAGTTGTGCTTGAGTAACTTCTGACGAATCTGTGAACGGTGCTTTTATCACAGAGTTAGTATTCTTCTACATCCACGCTACGGCGGAAACGCGTGACATTCTGCTAGATGCCGATGGTTGACTCGAATTATTTGCTTCGAGAGGCACGTCTTGACATTCCAATCAGGATCCAGCTTGTGTGGCTCCCTGACTCCTGGAATATTGCCAAGCATGAGGTCATATAGAAGATTAGTCATGCATAGTGCATTTACGTCCCCAATGAAGTAAGGTGTATGAATTTGGATGTGTGCTTCAGGCGAGTCCTTGCCATAGCCATCGAACAGTACAATTTTCCTGGTTTTGTCCAGCTAGGCACTGATCGGGAACCAGATCACGCCACAAAATGGTTTTGTTGCTGCTCTTATCGCTCAGAATGTGTGTGTGTGATGACAGGTTCCTCGTGTGTGAGTTGTTAAACTGAGGCCGAGCCTCAGTTTAGGAAAGACGAAGCCATTTTTTCCCTAAAGCAAACTTAATACTCATTGCAAGAGAAAGGAAAAAAATACTAAACAGCACACAGAAAATACATAAAAAAAACAAAATAAGTGCAACTAGCCCCGTTAGTCCACGTGAGAAGTTCAAACGTGTCTCAGTCTAGATCAAATAAAGAAACAAGAATCATCGAGTCTTATTTACTCAGGCACTTGCGTTAACGGCGTGCACTGGCACTTGCGTTGATGGCGGTAGTGGTGTGGCGGGCAGTGGCATACGAGGGACGCGGACGCACGGTAGAGCCAACCCGGGGCATGAGAGTCCCAGGCTGTCAGAGTTGAAGGCCGTCGAAGTGTGACTGCTACAGCTGAGCGGCGCACGTACTGGTTCCTTTGCTCACGGCTTTGCCCTGGCGCCTCTCACCAGCATCGCTCCAGGCCACCCCCAGGCGACCTCTGCTCTCCGCACGGCGGCTCAGGAACAGCAACAGGAACGCCAACAGGAACAGGAACGCCAACAGCAGCAGCTGCATCACGAATAACTGAGCCCTACGCTCGTCGGATCTCTCCAGGGACAGCCGGGCTCGTGCTGGTTCTGTCAAGGCTCTCGGGTTCGGGTCTGGACCCCGACGGCACCGACCTCGACACCAGCGATCTTTTCTTCGAGCGTTCCAGTCTCGTCTTCTTCTCTCTGCTCGTTCCTCATACCCATGGTTTCGTGCCCACTACTGATTGGTTCATCTGCTTTCTCCCTTGTCCGGCTGCTCGTGTCACCGCCCGCCAACATAGTCTTCCTCATTGGCCACTCGATGGTGTTTGGAGCTGCTGCTCCTCCGCAGTTTTGTTTCACTCTCCACTCGCTCATGACAATGTGCTACTTGTCCTAGTACTTCTCCTTCTACAACTGGTATAGTGTCCACTAGGAACATTGGCGGCTTCTCCTTTGCCTTGCGGCATTTGATTGTAGCACATGTCCGTTCCGTGGATTCGGCTAGCGAACCAGAATCTCGCTTTTCCACATTGTCTGCTATGATGCAAGATATGTGCTTCTCCTTTGGCTTAGTCTTGCAGCCAGCCATTTTGCGTCTAAGTTGCCTGCATGGCTTGCATTTCTCAGCCTCTCTTGAAGTGCTTTGACAATCAGGCTCTCTATGACCTTTGAGGCTGCAAAGAAAGCAAGTCGGCTAGCCGTTGCTTTTTCTGGGGTACAACACTGGGTTGATTGATACTCTTGGCGTCATCTGCTACTTTCCCAATATTGTTGATGCCCTGGGCTTCGAGAAAGCAGTCTGTGGAGTCTGCAAGAGGTGTAAGGGTTTTGAATTCCTTTTCCTTGACAAAGATGGCAAGCTTGGGATGGCAGCAATGCAAGAACTGTTCAGTGATAACATGATCTTGGAGGTCTTCAAACATTTTAGGAACGTCAGCCATCGTTATCCACTTATCTAAGTAGCTTGAGATCCATGCGCAAACTGTTTTCCTGTTTCGCCATCTTCTGGTAGTATTTTACGAAATTTCTCTTTGTATCTATGGGCGGCTGTAAATCTGAAGCACTGAAGAAGCGCCCTCTTCACCTTCTCATATTCTAGCCCAATCAGTTGGGCTAGAATACGCCCAATCAGTTGATGCCTCACCGGTCAAGCGCATGCTTGTGGCGACAACCCCATTTATCTCTAGGCCAGTCCTGTCCAGTGGCTACGCACTCAAACCTCTGCAGATACACGTGGAGGTCGTCACGTCGTTAATTGAACAGCGGCAGTAACTTCTGGGAATTGAAGCAGTGTAGGCTTGGTGAGGTTACGGGCACGGCTGGGGCAGATATCTCGCTCTGCGCTCCTTCTTGAAGCTTGAGCTTCAGCTGCAAGATTTGTAGCTGCCTTTTGTTGGCAAAACGCTGACTTTCTGCTGCTTCTTTGGCTGCCTCGCGCTCAGCTGCTCGTGCGTCCTGCTGCTTAGTCTGTTCTCTTTCAATCCACTCGCAAAATTCACCGTCACACAAGCCTAACGGTGGTGCGATGGCAGCTAACTTGTCTAAATCGGTGTTGGTCATCTAGCGTTGTGTGTATACACCCGAATGCCGGTCTCCGCGTTTGGGATGTTACTGGTGGATCCTGGCAGGCTTGCTAGATTGTGTTGGAAAACGTGCTGTTTCCTTTGGGCCCAGGATCCTTTTAATAATGACATGTGAGACGGGATACTTTTGCATGCAACACAGATCATACGCAGACATGTTAACATGGTACAGAATACTTTACATGTATGCGGACTAGACTAAGAGTTCTGAAGACGTCTGTCCGTCTATATAATGATGTGCCTAGCGCTCATGCAGCGCAACTCGCCGGTGTTCGTCGTTGCGGTGCCCGTGACGGTTGTAGTTGCGTAGTCCGACACTTGAGCACAGCTGGTAGGTTTCTTGCGACGGCCACGTCCTACGCTATCACCACCACGCCACACATTGTCCGAACGTGGAAGCAGGGGAGACAGCAGGCCAGCAGAACACCAGGCCACTGCTGTAAATGGGCTGCGGCTTGTGAGCCACTCCTGGAAAGCCTCGGCTGATAGCACATCAGGCTTGGTCGGCAGGCAGGTAGCTCAGGCGCCCCAGTTTCTAGCACGAAGCATTGCACCAGGCCGCTATGACAGCAGGCCGCTGGTGTGCAAGAGTGCACAGCCACGAGCGGGATCTCAGCCCAGGTCCGCACGGTAGCGGGACACTAGGTCGCCAGTACCCGAGCCTTGAATCGCTGGTCTGCGAGCTGCTGTTCGAGACTTCTGCTCGCTGTCACGCTCTGCTCGCCACTTTTCGTGGCACGGGGTCCTCTTCTTCTGTAATCACTATCACCAATTCCCCTCTTGCTGCTGACACACAGTCACCATCACTCCAAGCTGTTCTTTTCTTTCACACACTTTGTCCCGTCACGGCCACATGCCACAATATACATCATCACAACATGGTTTTGTTGACATTCTCTAGTACTTAAACGTTTATTTGGTTGTTGCCCATTTTCAGTTTGCTGAACATGCAACATTTCTTGCAACTCTACATTGTAGGAGCAGATTTATGGCACAATGTATGCCAGGGAGCCATTGTAATAAAAATTAAACTTGTTTGGTAATTTTTAGCCTGAATGCCTCAGTGATGCGCAAAACCAGCTTTGCTACATTTATTCACTATTTCAGTTAAAATTAAGACTATGTGTAGCGTACAGATGTATGTTCGACACTGTGTGAAAAATGCTTGTTGCTGCACCAAATAAAATCTTTGACTGCACCAAAACCTGCGCCGAAAGATTACATGGCTGTTCCACCCCTGCTTCCTGTATTTTTTCAATGCCAGCCAGTGATGCTAAAGCAGGGTTCACTTAGAGGTTGCTCCTTTTTCAGTAGTCGGTGACTGTTTATGGGGCATGGTTAGGATCAGATTATCTTTTTCTCACCAAACCCTCTCACCATGCGGAAGCAGAGGTGTGGGCACGGAGTGACAGCAGCATCTCATAAGTGTTGTCTATGCTTGAGCCATGACTAGTATAAAACGACTGCGTGTGGGGTATCGCCGCAGTGGACAACAGGCTCCCATGTGCTCTGGAAAGACGGCAGGCATTGTAAAGATACAGGAGGCTGTGTGCAAGCCTATGAATGGCCGTCCAACCTCCTTTCATCTCCTCCTGTCCCACTGCCAGTGTGTTGCTTGTCAGTTTCGGGCATCCCACGTTTGCTGTGTCTGTAAAGGTAATCATTAATTAAGGCATATGTATCCCACAAAAGCTGTCTGCTCAGGACACGAGAGAAGGAGATAGAAAAGGGCGAAGGTAGGGTTATTGACCAGAAAATTGTCTAGTTGGCGACCCTATGTGAGGGATGGGAGCAGGTAAATATAAAGACAGAATAAAGATGTGGTGAATGTGTGCTATCACCGCCTCTCCCTAACCCCTTGTGTCATGTCAAGGGGATTTTTACCAATGTTAAATGTGCAGAGGGACCATTTAGAGTTAGATTCTTGATGTTTGGCTCCAGGCCGCCTAAAGTTTGACTTTTTTTTTGTAGTGCATCAAAAGAATAGTACTAGAGTGCTTTTGCTTCCAGCCTCAATGGAATGTGATCCCTAATGTCAGAAAAAAGTTTTGATAAACATGGGCTGGTTTTGTTATTGTGCTTGCTGATTGGTGTCTATTATCTTTTTAGGACTGTTGCTGTTCAGCTGCCTGACCTCAGCCACGTGGAAAATTCCTGGGCAACAAAACAAAGTGTGGACTACACACGCTCTACCATGGACAGAACAGAACTGAGCAATGTTCCTATGGTGCTGGACTATGCGTCTATGGACTTGGGCCACCTCAGATAAGCTCCAGGCTAGCAACATCCAGTATTTGCCTAGTCGCTGTTGTAGTTGACTGCATGAATAGCTGTTAATGTCACAATTGAGAACACTAATGTGTGTAAAAGTTGCTTGCCTGCTTGTCAATTGTGTTGCAAGAAACTAATTTGTAGTTTCAAGGGTCATTTGCACTTTGGGGGCAACAGCAAAGCAGCTAGCCTTTTGCCAGTTCCATCTGAGAACACTATACTGGTTTTCACAATTTGCCAAGAGTATTTATCGCATAGAATTGTGGCTCATGCATGCAGTCCTTTCATGATAAATTGTCACTTCATTTTCGTTCAATTCGTAGCATGTTGCCTAGCCTATTAATTCGTGCAGTTGCAAATGTGTCCACTGTAGGACTTGCCACAAGTCGCTCTTGTGGGAATTTGATACAAATTATGCCTTTGTATCTTTTGTCAGATTTTGGAGGGCAGAGTACAGCCAGTTTAAAAGGGGCCCAGAAAGTGATACGTTCGTCATACCTACCTGCCAACTGCTTTAAGGATAACTAGCTTTATGAACAAGTGGAGGCATTGTAGGTTTCGCTGTTCTTGTGGTCATCCTGCCCCTTGTTTGACTTCTTATGCCTTCGATTTCTTGTAGGGGGGCTTTCACCACTGATATTACAAATTTTTATTTTATTTTATTGATTTTATTTCCAATACTGCCACTCTCAATTGTGAGCATAGCATGTGGGCATTACAAAGGATAGGGATAATCTTGCTTTAAAAGAAAGAGAATCGACACATTGAAGACATACGCACTGTACACACACACGTGCATACACACAGACAAGAAAAATGGAGACCATCCGTCGAGGTAGGCACAGCAATAAATGTGCTCGAAGCAGTTTTTAATGCAAAGAATATCAGCATTATAAAGGTAAACAGTGTACAATCATGCGCATTGTGCTCATACCAGAAAATAGCACGAAAAAAAAAGTAATTGAAAAAAAAGAAACTTCTAGACAGCATTTGAAAAAAAGACCACACACACAAAAAATTTACCTTTTGAAAACGCACTTGCTGTGCACGCAAAATGTAGCACAACCACTGAAGAATTACAACCAGGTTGCATACGAGCCAAGCAGCTTGCCAAGCAAAGAGAATCAACACGGTATCAGTCATGCACAAAGATAATGCTGAAGAAAAAAACAGCAATTAAAAACAGAGCACAACCTGGCACAGGATCACAGTCGGTTAAAAAAATGGGAATGGAACAAAGCAACGAACTAGGGATAGCACAAGAATGAAGTTATGTGCTGTCACATAAGCAATCTTTTTCATTAAAAAAATGTACACTTTGATCGCTCACCACCAGCAAGTACTAAGATAAGGAAATACATTTGTATAAGTGCAAGAATCCAAGAAAACAGAACTAATATTGAAATAAGAAAGTCTGTGTGACAATGACGATTTTATTACAGGTCAGGCGTAGTTAGTAACTTTGCGCTTTCTTCTTGTCTCATACCGTTAGGCCTAACATCTTTTGTACCAGCGCTCTTTGTGCGGTTCTCCACTTGTTCTACAACTTCTGTGTTACCCTTCAAGCTTCTGCACTATATGTTAGCACCGGTAGAATGCAATGAATGTACACTTTTCTTTTCAACGACAGTGGTAAGCTCCCAGTCAGGATTTGGCACTGCCTGCCGTATGCACTCCAACCCAGTTTTATTCTTCTGTAAATTTCCTTCTCATGATCAGGGTTAGGCCTAATGTTAAGAGACGGGAGGAGAGCGTTGTGGGTCAGAGAGCAAACGGGGATAGTCGATATTCTACTTTGCATTTGGAGAAAAAAAAATGGAGCAGGGCACGCCATGTAATGCGCAGAATGGATAACCGGTGGACCATTAGAGTTGCAGAATGTCTACCAAGAGAAGGGAAGCACAGTTGGGGGTGGCAGAAAACTCAGTGGGGTGTTAAAGTTAAGAAATTTGCAGACGCAAATTGGAATCAGCTAGGACAAGTCGTCTTGTGGGTAATGGGAGATTTCAGGGATAGGCCTTTGTCCTGCAGTGGACATAAATATAGGCTGATGATGATAACTTTGCGGTAATGCAAATAGTGTTTCGGCATCCGTTACACCTGGGTTTAACCAATTCCACTTATGTATCGTAAGTGAAAAAATTGATTGCCCAAACGAGTCATTTTGGAAAGGGTATTTTCTTATTGTCTATTTATGCTATTGACAAGTAGGACATGACTGAAAATGCAACATACTTAGACGCATCTGTATCATAGCTGTCCTGCAACAGTTGGTACAAAAAATTAAGACGTGCCTGCTTTGCCCTAGTATTAGTGTCCTAATGCCAGAAGAAGGCAGGCTAGTGGTAGAGTCTATGTATTTATACTTGTTTTACACATATCTTATGGCTTTGCATTGTACTGACTCTAATTTTGTTGTACTAGTTAGCGAATGAGCGAACCAAACTGTGTTAGTATATTCCGACACTGGTCTTATGAATGTAGAGTATGCCAGTAACTTTGAGGATGCGGGCGCCATGCTTAAACATCTTTTTTATTAAAACAGCCTGCATAGTGCAGTTGTAGGGATGTTGGCAATGCGTGTGTCCCATCTGAGGTCAAACGTTAACGTAACTCCTAGATACCGATGTTGTTCAACATTTGCTAGTGGTGAACCAATGATAGTGTAAGTAAATTGAGATGGGCTT
The DNA here is from genome assembly GCF_013339745.2 of Dermacentor silvarum. Classification (NCBI taxonomy): domain Eukaryota; kingdom Metazoa; phylum Arthropoda; class Arachnida; order Ixodida; family Ixodidae; genus Dermacentor; species Dermacentor silvarum. The sequence goes on along the minus strand of NC_051163.1, from coordinate 100,315,065 downwards.
TGTTTACATGTTACTGCAAAGGTTACGGAGCTTGATACTGCAGTCAATGTGTTATTTAATATTATTTATGAATTATAAAAATAATAGTGGTCCCAGGATAGAACCTTCAGGAACTACAGAAGTTACAGGGCCTGTTTCTGATTTAATACGTTTGAAAAGCACAAACTGTGTTCAGTCTGTTAAAAAATCTTTTATCCATGAAAAAAAAAATGTTCCCTCACCGATATCACTTTTTAGTGCAATCATGTAAAATTATGTTCGTTTGGCCAAAATTATTGATGTTAAGTGCGGGTCATGATGTCATGCGGGTAATAGCGGGTAAGAGTGGGCAAACCGCTAAACTTTCCTTGGTGTAACTAAGCAAACGAGCGAAGCGCAGGATGGAAGACTGCGAGAGCGAAAAGAGCGAGAAGAGGAAAGCGGAGTGCCGGTGGTAACCAGGTAGTATTAAGGAGCATCGTAATTGTCAGTGAATTTTTTTCGTGCCATGCTCTTTGCATGGTCCATGGGCAATTGACAGACTGAAGTGCTGACGTTGGGGTTTCTGTTCAAAATTAAAAATACTTTGAGCTTCATTTTCTCTTCAATAATTGACCTATTGCAGTGTAATTAACAACAGCAGAGTTTTCAAAGAAAACATTATCTGTCTAAGTTGACTTATTGTTTTGCTTCAGTGCCCCTTTAAGTTCGATTTTATTAAGGCCGTGGTAGCCGCATTTCAATGCGGATGAAATCTGGAAACACACATGTACGTTGAACATGCATTGGGTACGTAAGAACCCCAAGTGGTCAAAATAATCTAGAATCCCCCACTATGGAGTAGTCTCATAATCAGATTGTAGTTTTGGCACATATAACCCCAGAATATAAATGATTTAATAAAACTGAGTCTCTTACCCTTCAGTAGTGGGAAACCTGCGCCAATTGCGCCAACCTGCGCTAACTCATTATTACTGCTCCGTACTGCTCCAAAACGGTCTTTTTTGCCTAATTTGCGCCATTGCTGCACCACAATGTGGTTTCGGAACCGAAACTAATGTTTTGCGGACAGCCCGCTTCGGGAGCGGATGTACGTCATGGCCGCCATCTTGTACGCTGAGCTGCTGTATTTCTTAATGGCGCCACTAGCGCCACAACTGTTGTGACAGCCGACACAATCTAATTCCTTATCAGATGCATGGAGCATGGCACGGAGTGATCAGTGGCAACACTAGCGATGCCGTAACTACCCGTAGCACGTGCAGTTAGCAATTCCTCGTGTGTACTCCGCGGCCGTTCCTTGTGGTGGCCGCATTCTGCGCCCAGACAGCTGCGGATGCGTCATGGCGCTCTCGAAAGGTAAGCAAGGTCTATTTGTTTTGCTTGCTTGAAATTGTATTCGTTGCACTGCAAGACTATCTTGTGGAAAATTTTCGGTTGTGCTTATTATCAGACTTGTGCTTATTATCAGACTTTATAAACACGCACACTGCCATGTGATAAAGGACGATTGTTCGTGCTCTTTGTCACCTATGTTGCTGGTAATGCGTGTACCTTGGGTAAAACTCATGAAGAAGGTAGTGCAGACGGCTGAGCATTTTTAGGTATTCTCTGTTTTAAGCACGATAATGATAAATACTTGGTTGCGACGAATTTCCGAAGTGGATCCGGCGACCACGTTTCTGCCGCTGGGCTGCCGGTGTGGCCGGCGCCTCAATGTGCCGCAATCAGAAACCGGCAGATGATGACAAATGAGCGCACGACATATATTCATGAAAATGTAGTTCGGGGGCTCATTTTGGGCAAGACGTACGTTTAACAAATACGGCAGTGTGTATCGCAGCTCGTATAATGATAATGCACTGCAATGGTGGTCGCTTGGCGTGCTGTCAGAGCGAGTGTCCTGACCACAAGGTATTGCTCAGTTACTTCGTCAATTGCGCCTTATTTAGGGGCATGCTGTTCTAATAATTACTGCATAATCGTTGTTTGGAAGTCTGTTTTGATGTACAAGTTCAGATATTTAAAATTTTCTTTCACTGGGTGTTAACGTAACTGATGTTAGTATAATCAGCCAAGTAACAAATGAAGTAATTTGTCTCCTGTTTCATCCAGGCCGTCGCAGCAAATTTAATCAATATACACTAAGCCAAGAAGATGACAATGGTGACCGCATTGGGCTCTGGTGCAGGCCAGGTGACAAAGAAGAAGATGGTTTTTGCATTGTGTGCAGCACAACCATACACTGCTTGCATCATGGAGCAGCAGCTGTCAAACGACACTCTCAGAATAAGAAGCACATCGAGCTTTGCAAAGCTTTACGTGGTCCTGATGGCACATTGAAGCGACCGCCGACTGTGCAGGCTGTTCTGGACTTTACTGGAGCAAGAAACATCATGTCCCATACTGACACAGTGACTGCCAGTGAAGCACGTTTTGCTTTGGCTATAACATTGCGTCAACTGCCATACAGCTGGGCAGACACAGCGACCCCATTATACCACGCTATGTTTCCAGACTCAAAGATTTCCCAAGATTTTTCATGCAGTCGAACGAAAACATCCTACATTGTTTCAGATAGCCTTGGCCCTTACTTTGAAGGCCTTGTGTCAAAAGAACTGAATCAGTCTGCTGTTTTTTACAGTATAGTTGTGGATGAAACACCCCTGCCAGAGCTGCGTTGTCAGCAGCTTGACATTCTTGTGCGTTATTTTTCTGACGTCCACAAGCAAGTCATCGTGGAACATTTGCGCTCGTTTCGCTTAGGCAGTGCTGCTTCAAATATAATTTTTAAGTGTGTTAACGAGGCACTTGTGAACATTCCTCGTGCGGGCTATTTTTCTTTCTTCAGTGACGGTCCTAACGTAATAAAGTCACTGAAGAAAAAACTTGTGGACGACAATCTTTCCCTCATTGATGTGGGAGAATGCTGGCTGCTTAAGGTGCACAATGCCTTTTCGCATCTGCTAGATTCTTTTGCTGCTGAAGTAGAGAGTGCAGTAGTTGACACATACTATTTCTTTAAGCACTCATCGGTGCAGAGCAGTCACTTGAAAGAACAACAGAACATTCTTGGACTGCCTGAAGCTGTGTTTTTGCGTCACATCAGCAGTTGCTGGCTGTCACTAATGCCAGCTCTGGAGCGACTGCTTGAACAGTTGCCTGCCCTGAAGAGTGTGTGTACTGGCTGCCGAAGCACCAGTGCGCAGTAGCGGGAGCATCAAGGAGCGCTTGAGGAAGACCATTAATAACAAGGAATTTTGCGCAAAGGCTCTCTTTGTGAAAAATGCAGCTGAGATATTTACGAAGTTCCTTACACTGTTCGAGAAAAGTGAGCCACTCATTCACATTCTTTATTGAGAGTGTGTGACGCTTGTATAGAAAGTCTTGGGAAGGTTCCTGAGGTTGAATGTCTTTCAAAACATGTCCGGGCATCAACTGGCCACGCTCGACGTAGAGTCTTCTGAGAACTGGAAGCAAACGTTGAGCTTAGCACAGACACTGAGGCAGCCATGGTGTCATGGAGTGCAAACGAAAAAGCAGCGTTCAGACTTGGAGCACGAACATTCTACATGAAATGTGCCAGGTACCTTCTGAAGCAGCTTCCTCTGAAGAACTCTGTTCTCATGCACCTCTCGCCTTGGAGCCTAGTGCTTGTTTCCGAATCCTCAAGAGAGTCATTTAGGAAGCTTGCTAAATATGCACCGCAAGTTATCCCCTGAAGTGACGTGTCATCTCTCGTGGATGAAGTGACAGAATTCTGCTTGGAGCCATTGCCTGCAACTGTAGATGGGCGGCTGGATAGTTACTGGCAAAATGTGTTCGAGCGAAAGAATGCAGAAAATCAAGCAAAATACCCCTTGTTGACAAAGCTTGGGAAGGCTCTACTCGGCTTACCACATGGTAATGCAGATGTGGAGCGTGGCTTCAGCCAAAACAACAGCGTGCTCCATGATAGGTCCAGTCTCTCTCTTGAAAGTAATAATGGCATCCGTCGCACAATGTCATTTACACAACGATATGACAGCGACCCTTGCAAGTTTGAAACTGGAAGAGACGTTGTAAAAGCTGTGAGAAATGCTTCGAAGCAATACTCTGAACACCTTGCACAGGAAAAGCAGGCTCTTAAACAGCTCCGAACTGATGCTGAACAGTCAACACCAAATGAATCTGAAGCAGATGCACAAAATGAAGCTGTGGATGCAGAGCGCATGTTGAAAAATGCAGAACTACTAATTGAGCGTGGAATGAAACAAAAATTTTGGTGACATCCAAAGCGGACAAGCTCTGCTGATGAAATCAAGAGAGAAAATGGCAGCTAGTATGAAACAGCTAGAGTCTATGAATAAGGCTAAGAAAAAACGAGCTTAATTCAAATACATTCCTTTTTATTTTGTACTTGTCAATCTTTGTTAGTGCATTATAGTTCTGTTCGGGCTGTGCTGGTGTGAAAATCACAGTACCTAGTGATGTATTTTGTGCTCTGATATATGTATGTGTAATATTTATTTGTGTGTTTGTGACTATGAACAGTTTTCATGCTGCATCCAGCCTGTTGGTGCAATATCCTTCACTTTTGTCATCTATTCTCTACATAATCCTACTTGTATATTTTTGTGTTTTTTTGTGAACTTGGTGCCTATGTAGAAATTATGTCAATTGATAGAATATTAAAGTACATTTTCTTCCCCTGTCTGTTTCGTAAAAAGCTTGCACCTGCTCCAAATACAGAGGTGGCTGCTCCAAAAGCAGATTTTGCCGGCTCCAAAAGCTGCTCCAAAATGCTGGAGGGCATTCCCACCACGGCCCCTTTTTTGACCTTTTTTTCCTTGTGTTTGAATAGTATATCTTCTTATTTCCTGTTTTATCGAAAGAATGGACATGCTGTATTGTCAGTGCCTGCTTGCATGTATGCATGTTTCCATTTCAATCTGTCCTGCTTCTAAACCAACACCAGATCCCCTACTTGCTGCTTCTCTCTGACAACTGGACATACATCCTTTTTTATTTATTTCTTCAACTGCCTTCCTCTTGCTATGAACATTTTGATTTCTTTTACTTTAGTCTCTGCACTGACTTATTTTCCTCCTTTTCCTCCATTGAGCAAAGCTGGGGAGAGAGTGACATAAGTTTCTGCCCCATGGGTTAGCACCAGTTGAATGCAATGATTGTACACCACTCCAGCCCATTTTTATCCTGCAAATTTCCTTCTCATGAGCAGGATCCCCTGTGAGTAATCGACGTAGATAAGCGTACCCCTGCACGAACTCTACAGGCTGACTGGCAATCATGAATTTTTGTTCCCTTGCCAGGTTATTGAACATATTTTGTATTCTGCATATTAATCCTCAAGCCTACTCTTATCCTAAACTTAAGCCCGCCTGCTGTATCAGATACAGGGTGTTCACTTTTAAGTTTTACCCAAGTTTTAGAAGTCGCCTGTGGCAGGTAGCCTAATTCTTATCATTGAGGTGGGCTATTCGATGAGACGGACATTAGTAGCATGAGAAATCAAAACACATATGCAACTAATTAACAAAAATGCACTAATTAACTTCTAGTTAATTACTTTACGACACATTGCAATTTACGAATTGTAGCCGGTGAGCTTGTCAGGCGTGTATCCACTTGGAATGAATTTCTAGAATGACACCAATTTGGAGATATGCACCATCAAACTCGCCGTAAAAATGCATTTTTGTTCCACTTTTTTACCAAAATGCTGTTTTATACATTGAAGCACAAAAGTAACTGGAACACCCATGTATTTTGTCCCACGCTTTGGGAAATATCTTGAAACTGGTTTCATCCTAAAAATTCATTTCAAGTGGATGCATCTTGCAAACTCACTGGCTACAGTTCATAAATTGCAATATGTGTCGTAAAGTAATTCACTAAGAAGTTCATTTGTCAATTTTTCATAATTAGTTGAATATGTGTTTCAATTTCTAGTGCCACTAATGTCCCGCCTCTTCGAATAACCCAGCTCAGCGATAAGAATTATGCTACCTGCCACAGGAAATTTTTAAAAATTTCTTAAAACTTAAAAGTGAACACCCTGATAATACAGCAAATAATGCTTGCCTCGCAGAACTGCTGGAATGTCTTCTTGAAAACATCACAGTAGACTGATAAAAGCAAATAAACCCCTTGCTGTTTTGAAAATTATGAAAAGACCTTGTTTACGAACTTATTGTGCATTGTGATGAGCCGCCGGCATACATATCTCGAGAGAAAAATAACTCGAATTGTTTCCATAGTTCTCGCTGCGAGTTTTGTTGCTAGAGATGACAGATTCTATCTAAATAGTAGATTACCTTTCCACAATACCGAAAACAGCACTCTTACCGCAAGAAGCCGCTTGGTAAGCCAGAAAGAAACAAAAAACACAAAGGCGAGTGGTGACGCCACCTTGAAGTTCTCACCGTGACATCATGGATTTTGACAGCGTCTTCTAGGTCCCAGTTAATTCTTTAGTGGTAAAGATTGACTGCATTGTATTCTGAAAGAGCTCAAGACTGAATGTGGCAAATTTCGGGAACTCTTACTAAGCCAGCGTGGCCCAAACATGAAAAATTTATTTGGAAGTAATGACGTCACATGGAAGTGCTAACGTTGGGGTTTCCACGCGAAATTAAAAAAAAAATTTAATTTGGGCTTCGTATTGTTACGGGGTGTGTAGAAGGCGTTTATTGCAGAGAGCCGTAGGGCAAGTGGTTGCTGATACTACACGTCGTCCTTCTCTTCCTCGCTGCTCTCCTAATGTTGTTGCTGCTGATGCTGCCGCTCCACTACCTTTGAAGCACTGTAACATGGCTCCTCTCGCAGACGAAGCCCTCCAGGCGAGTAGTCAGTGGGGATTTCGTTGAATAAACGGCTTCAGGCGGGCTACATGCGTGATGTCGGTCCTGGATGACCGTCTCCCACTGGAAGTGAGGCACGCAATTCTATAATTCACCTCGCTGAGACGCTCAAGCACAATAAACGGTCCACCATAGTCAGCGAGCAGTTTTTGACATAGACCGCGTTTACGCACGGGAGTCCATAGCCACACTAGGTCACCCGGTTCGTAAGTGGCTTGCCAATGTCGACTATCGTATCGGGATTTGTACTGCTTTTGCGAAGCTAGAGTACGTAGTCGAGCGTTGCGCCGAGCCTCCTCTGCTCGGCAGAGAGTTTCCATGATACAAGCGTCGTCGTGTCTGCCAAAAGGGAAGATAGTGACCAAAGTGTACCTCGGCGGACGAGCGTAAAGCAGGAAAAACGGACTGTATCCAGTGGTCTCATGTTGCGCGGTGTTGTATGCGTATGTGACGAACAGCAATACTTCGTCCCAGTTCTTGTGGTCCGAGCTTACGTACATGGAAATCATGTTCACAAGTGTTCTGTTCATGCGTTCTGTCAGCCCATTAGTTTGCGGGTGATAAGGCGTTGAGTGTCGCAGGTTGGAGGCGCACAAACGTAGTTCTTCAACAACATCAGCTGTGAACTGATGGCCACGGTCGCTAATGATCACTCGAGGGGGACCATGCCGAAGTATAATGCAATGCAGCATAAACTGGGAAACCTCACCTGCAGTCGCAGAGGGTAGTGCTGCCGTCTCGCAGAACCGAGTCAGGTAGTCGGCACATACTATGATCCAGCGGTTGCCTGTGGAAGAACGTGGGAACGGTCCTATGAGATCGATGCCTACCGTATTTACACGATTGTAAGTCGACTCGAATGTAGGTCGACCCCCCCAAAATCGCATCTCAGAAAAAAAAAAAATGGGGGGGGGGGGTAGGAAAGAAAAACCATGCGAGTGCATTTCACACAAGGGCAATTTATTTATGAGGTTGCTTATGACTACTCATCGTCACTGGAGTCGATCTCACTGGTACTGCTGCCGTCGTAGCTGCTGCGGTCCCACAACACGTCATCATCAAGTGTGAGTCCACACTTCGCGAACGACCGCACCACGACATCGCGCGGTACAGCCGCCCACGCAGAGAGCACCCACCCGCACACAGTAGCCAGGGAGGCCCTCCTCACACGACCACTTGGGGTAAGTTCGCGGTTCTTTGTGGATATCCACTCGTTGTATTCACGGCGCAGGAGGTCCTTAAAAGGCTTGTTGACCCCCACATCGAGAGGCTGAAGCTGCCCCGTCAAGCCACCGGGGATTACCAGCATGTCGGTGCGCTCCTTCTGAAGCACCGCTTTCACCTTGGCGGTGAGGTGGCCCCGGAATGAGTCCAACACTAGTAGGTTGGGGATCTCTCTCATAAGCGATGCCCCCGGTCTCAGGAGCCACACCAGACGGTACCAATCCACTACCATCTCATCTGTCATGAAGCCCTTCGCATTCACCCGTACCACAACGCCTTTGGGAAGTGTTTCTTTAGGCATCGTCTTCCTCTTGAACACGATGTACGGGCGAAGCTTGGTGCCATCCGCCAAGCATGACAGCATGACAGTGAAACGCAGCTTCTCATTGCCCGTTGTGAGCAGATTTACATCGCGTGCTCCCTTCACGCTCACTGTCATACTGCTGGTCATGTCGAAGTATACGGGAGTTTGGTCGGCATTGCCAATCTGGCCGAGCAAATACCGTCGGGAATCGCGAAGTTTTAGAAAGTGCCTATGGAAGGCGAGGACCTTCTCCTCGTATGCGGCCGGCAACTTTTGGCACACGCTGGTGCGTCGACGTAGGGAGAAGCCAGCCCTCTTCATAAATTTGGATGCCCAGGCCCTGCTTGCTTTGAAGTGACTCCTTGGAATCCCTGCTTCCGCAGCGAAGACACGGGCTTGTTGAGTGATCATTTCACACGTGACCAACAGGGATCGATCGCGTAAATCAGTCACGTATGCCGCAAGCTTCGTCTCCAGCTCCGGAAAGCGTCCTGACTTCGGCCCACGAAAACCACGGCGCTTGGAGTCGCATGAGAAAATTTCCTCGCGCTGAAGCCGCCACTGCCACACCACACGTTCGCTGACGCCAAACTTCCGTCCTGCTGCGCAGTTGTTTGTTTCCTCGGCATGGAGGATAGCAGCCCGTTTAAACGCTGCTGTGAACGAACGCCGAAAGTTCTTGGCACTCATGACAGGCGCGACGACTCAGCACAACAGCATAGAATGAAGACCAACAACAGCAGAAGTGACAGATGCGCGCGGCCGCTGAAAACAATCGTATCACAAAGAAAAGCTCTTCCGCCAACTACTATATACCCCCCAAACGACGGCTCTTCCGCCAACTACCAATACCCCCTAACGGCGGCTCTTCCGCCAACTACCAATACCCCCTAACGGCGGCTCTTCCGCCAACTACCAATACCCCTCAAACGGCGGCTCTTCCGCCAACTACCAGTACCCCCCAAACGGCGGCTCTTCCACGATCGATGCTCCCACAAGAGCCGTGCGCTCGTGGAGCGCGCAATCAAAATGTATGCAATACGGTAAATTAATACGCTACGCTTCTACCGTAACCATGAAAACGTAGGTGCAAAGTTGTAACCATGCCGTAGCACCCCTGATTTCTCGTTTCTGTTGCCGTTACTAGCGGTTTCGATTCTAAGTCGACCCCCCAACATTGGATTGTCAAATTTGAAAAAATGGGTCGACCTACAATCGTGTAAATACGGTACTTGCTCAAAGGGGGAACTGGGTGGCACCACAGGCTGTAAGAAACCGGCTGGAGCTGCAGTAGGCCTCTTGTGACTTTGACACTCGGCGCAAGTGGATACGTATGTCTCCGTGGTCTTGTGCATTTGAGGCCAGTAAAACCTTTCTTTGGCTCGATGGAGTGTCCGCGTGGAGCCTAAATGACCTGAAGTTGGATCATCGTGCACGACGCGCAAAACAGAAGAGCGCAGGGCTTCTGGCACCACCAGAAGAAATCGTGCACCTATCGCGGAAAAATTCTTCTTATACAACAGTCCATCCCGAACACAAAAACTACATGATGTCGACTCTTTCGCTGCAGAGAAAAGTGACTCTAAACTCGGGTCATCACGTTGCTCTCTTGCGAAGGTTGTGGCATCTGGGAAATCACGGTGTACGGATGCGATGAGGTGGTCGAAACTGTCGGCGTCGCATTCCGTTGTACTAAGAGGCATCCGGGAAAGGCAATCGGCATCAGCATGTCGTCGGCCGCTCTTGTAGGATACAGTGAAACTGTACTCTTGCAGGCGCAGGGCCCATCGTGCAAGGCGTCCAGATAGATTGCGAAGATTCACGAGCCAGCACAAAGAATGATGGTCTGTGACGATCGTAAAGTGACGCCCATACAGGTACGACCGAAATCGCTGCACCGCAAAAATGACAGCAAGACATTCCTGCTCAGTCACCGTGTAGTTACGCTCGGGTTTGCTTAATGACCGACTTGCGTAGGCGATGACGTGATCTTTGTCATCCACGGGCTGAATCAGAACAGCACCAAGACCTACACCACTCGCATCTGTGTGGACTTCTGTTGGCGCGGAAGGATTGAAGTGTCGCAGGATCGGTCGCGACGTCAGCAGAAACTTCAGCTGTCGAAAGGAAGCAGAACAATCAGGCGTCCACTCGAAAGCGGCGTTCTTGTGCAGGAGGCTGGTCAAGGGATAAGCGACATCAGCAAATCGAGGAATGAACCGCCGAAAATAGGAGCAGAGCCCTAAAAAGCTGCGAAGTTGTTTGACAGACTGAGGTGGTTCAAATGCTTCAACAGCCTCTGTCTTCGCAGGGTCAGGCCTGACGCCGTCTTTGTCCACAAGATGTCCCAACACCAAGGCTTGGCGCTCACCAAAATGACATTTTTTAGTGTTGAGCACAAGACAAGCCTTCTGTATGCAGCTGAGTACAATACCAAGACGCGTGTTGTGCTCGTGAAATGTGCATCCAAAAATAATAACATCGTCGAGGTAGCACATGCATATCTCCCACTTTAGACCTCGCAGAGTAGTATCCATGAATCGTTCGAAGGTGGCGGGTGCGTTGCACAAGCCGATTTTGACTTATTGACTTTGCAGTGTGCAGTGCAATTGACTTATTGCAGTGTAATTAACAACAGCAGAGTTTTAGAAGAAAACATTATCAGTCTAATTTGATTAATTGTTTTGCTTTAGTGTCCCTTTAAGTTCGGTTTTATGAAGGCCAGGGCAGCCGTATTTCAATGGGGATGAAATGTGGTAACACGCATTTTCGTTGAACATGCATTGGGTACGTAAGAACCCCAAGTGGTCAAAATTAATCTAGAATCCCCCACTACGGAGTAGCCTCATAATCAGATTGTAGTTCTGGCACTTATAACCCCAGAATATAAATAATTTAGTAAAACTGAGTCTCTTACAGTCTTCGCCCCCTTTTTTGACTTTTTCTTGTGTTTTATAGGAAGACTGGGCATGCTGTATTGTCAGAGCCTGCTTGCACATATGCATGTTTCTATTTATATCTGTCCTGCTTCTAAATCAACAGCATATCCCCTACTTGCTGCCTCTCTCTAACGACTAGACATACATCCTTTTTTATTTATTTTCATTTGCCTTCCTATTGTTATGAACATTTTGATTTCTTTTACTTTAGTCTCTGCACTGACTTATTCTCCTCCTTCTCCTTCATAGAGCAAAACTGGGGAGAGGGTGACATAAGCGTACATAAAAACGCTAACAAAAGCAGTTGCTGTCCTGACCAAGACAAGTCTCATTGTCTAAACATTGTATTCGGCGACATTAGTTGTTCTACCACTGTTAATCATTCAAGCCGCAATTTTCCAGCGAGTCCCTCTCTTATTTTGGATTGAGTATTTGCAGTGTGATGTGTGGAAAATATTTGGATGCTCATATGTGTGGCCAACTAGAGAAGCTGCTGCGAGTGAACTTCCATGTGTGGTGACGCTTTTGCAGCTTTTGTGCACTAGCCTTGCGTGTCGTGCAATTAAAGTATTACAGGAGTTTTGAAAAGTTTACATACCTTTATTGACATTATGGTTATTTATTTTACTTTCAATCAATAGCCTGGCAAGGGAAAAAGAATTCAGGATGGCCAGTCAGCCTCTAGAGTCTGTAAAGGAGTATGTTTATCTAGGTCAATTACTCACAGGGGACCCTGATCATGAGAAGGAAATTTACAGAAGAATAAAATTGGGTTGGAGTGCATATGGCAGGCATTGCCAAATCCTGACTGGGAGCTTACCACTGTCAATAAAATGAAAAGTGTACAATCATTGCATTCTACCAGTGCTAACATATGGGGCAGAAACTTGGAGGTTAACAAAGAAGCTCGAGAACAAGTTAAGGACCGCACAAAGAGCGATGGAACGAAAAACCATAGGAGTAACATTAAGAGACAGGAAGAGAGCGGTGTGGATCAGAGAACAAATGGGGATAGCCGATATTCTAGTTGACATTAAGCGGAAGAAATGGAGCTGGGTAGACCATGTAATGCGTAGGATGGATAACCAGTGGACTATTACTGTTACAGAATGGATACCAAGAGAAGGGAAGCGCAGTCGAGGATGGAAGAAAACCAGGTGGGATGATGAAGTTAGGAAATTTGCAGGCACAAGTTGGAATATGCTAGCGCAAGACAGGGGTAATTGGAGATCACAGGGAGAGGCCTTCATCCTGCACTGGACATAAATATAGGCTGATGATGATGATAATGGTAATTTGTACTAGTCTTGTTGGAGCATCTCTTGGGAAGGATTGTGGAAGAATTATTGGGAAGGATTGAATAAGCATAGTAAAGTGCTTAACTCCAGTACATTGACGATGCTTCCTATGTGAGCAAAACTTCAAGCACTTCATAAAACTTAAAAAAAAAACATTGAAGCTTCACTTCTGTTGCTCGCTTCTAACAAGCATGTTCTTTTTTGAGAGCTTCATTGGAACGAATTTCTGTGTTAAAATATGTTTTATTTTACAGTGAAGGCAAAGACTCTCGGCAATGGCATCTTTGCATTTTTACATTGCCTTTTTTTATTGTATTGTGTCACAAATGTTTGTGTATTGGATGCTTCTGTTTATCATCACTGTAGTGGCTGTCCTTGTATCTGCCCTTGATTTTTAAAAACACCCGCATACGCCACAATGTTTATCAGACAAGTATGAAAGTAAGGCGTTTTCAGGCCAACTGCAAATTTCACTATGCTAAATTGGCTGTACACAGTATGGGGTCATTGCATGATAAATGATGCAATTTTTTTACTTCAATTTCAGCTGATAAATTCTCATGTATTTATGGCGCTGTGAAACAGCATATAATGGTTTATTTCCTTACGAAAAATTACCCTTATTTTGGTGTACCTGTAAAAATATATTTTATTTTTATTACTAGGGAAAAAGTCAGTTTTTTTGCAAAGATAAATATCTTTGCAAATATAGATAGGTAAATATAGATAGGTAAATTCAGTCGTGTTTTGTGAGTGTTTATAGCATCTGGGTCATTGCACATAAAGCATCCCAGGCCTCAAAAGTGGCCATCGCAATTCTCTTGGAAAAAATTTGGATAGTTTGCGACCGTGTGAATGAGGTTTGATTAAAGTAATTTTCACGAAGAAAATATTTTTGTGACCTAAGTGCTCTGTGAAGTTTTTGCAAAGAAGCAAAAGTTGGTTGGAGGTAAATTTCTTTAAACACGTTCACTGTGGCTATTTGTCAAGTGATCATATGCTGTGTAACTTGTCTTAAGTATATATACATTGTAAATGACGCTTGCTCATCAGTTCGCCCACTTCTAATTTTAAGGGCTTGGTGTGGTCAGGTAGGCAAACACAGCATAGATGTGAGCTCTTTGCAGAGGCAGATAATGGTTTACTTAGCCTTTTTCTGTCCTACATGAAGGCAGAATAATCACAGGGTTATTTGTTCTCTGCTGCTTCACACCAGAATAAAAACGGTGCTTGACCAGGCCCACGGACACTCACAGCAGACTATAGCTTGGAAACTGCAAATTACTTGACATTGTCTCCTATGCCATGGTTTGTGCCATAGTGGTTCAGCAGGGCCTACCAGTGAGGTTGGTTGTGGACTTGAAAACATTTTTATTGCCTCAAACAAAATTTACTCGAAATAAAGTTTCTAGATCACCAGCTGAAAGGTTAGTGCAAATAATCATACCTCACATATCTTTATCTGGAGGGCTCTTATGCTTAATTTAGGTTTCAAAATCATCAAAAAATTACTTTTTGGCAACTGCAGAAGTAATCTAGAAAAATAGCTAATTTAATTGCTTAACAATATTTATTAAAAAAACTATAGCGACCGGAAAAAGTGGTAAAAAATAATTGTGGCTTAAACATCAACAATTTTTATGCAAAATGTTTCGAAATCGGTACTATCTTTTGTTTTTTTATTGAGCCAGTAAATGCGGGAAATTTATAAATGTGTTCACTTATGACAGGCCATAAAAGAACCATGCCAGTAGAATATTTTAAATCAAGATTTGTCATTGTACCTAGTTTTACACATGAGTTTAAAAAATTTACCTCCAACCTACGTTTGCTTCTTCGGAAGAACTTCAAAGAGTGCTTATGTCAGCAAAAACTTTTTAATTAAAAATACTTTGGTGAAACTTCTTTCACAAAATAGCCAACTGGCCCAACTTTTTCCAAGAGAATAGTTGATGGTCGCTTTTAGGGTCTGGGATGTTTTGCATGGAATGACGTATCTCGAAGTTGATCTTATTACATAAGTAAATTATGTTTTAAAATTGGAATACAGTTGAGCCCTGCAATAACGAAAGCTCGAGACAACGAAATTCTTGCAACAACGATCCGCAATAAAAAAAGTTCATAGGATTGAATGCATTTTGTATACACACCAAAAGAAAAAGCTACTAAACGTTAGAGCTATGCACGCCACTAGAATGGAACCTCTCATTAATGAAATTAGCCGGAATGTTATTCCCATGATATCGACCTGTGTAATGCCGACAGTCCAATGAGATCTTAAATTCACTCCAAAATTGCATAAGATAGTGACAGCACACTTACTTCACCACCACCACGTGTTTTTTTTAGAAAAACAGCAATGTAGTGGAAGCGGTTGTGGCGTAGGAAACACTTAGTGGTCCCCATCTTGTTTGTTCAATGCTCGGTTCAAATGACACGAACCCATCAACCTGTACCGAATGCGATGACGATTTGTGTGCCCTGCATAGTGCATGCGTACTCTGCGTCTCCCAGTGTGCATTGATGTTAACCTGTGGTGTGAAGAGAAAACAAAGTGCGGAAAATACAATGAAGTTTATGTCCCATTGACGTGGACTTGTTTGGGGCACTTGAGTGGTGGCCATTGTGCTGCCATGCCTCCTGCAGTAATTGAGAACTGGGACAATATTGTATCACCGAGAATACCGCTCCAGATTGAAGCATGCTGGTTTCATTACCACTCATCAGGCATTGCATGAGGATTTGGTGTCGCCAGATGGAGATTTGCTGGAAGGTGCCCTTTTCTAGGTCAATCCCTTTTGGAGGATACAATTACTTTTGCATGACTTGACACCATAGATGTCAGCACATACGAATGACAGTGTTCCATACTTATGTGCAACAGTGTTTCTAGCACCAAGACAGTGTGCTTAGTACTGCAGGAACATGGTTGCTTGTTGGCGCCGATGCATCCAATGCCAAGTCCTGTGAAATTATGCAGAAATGATATCTTCAATAATTAAGAACACTGCTCCAAGCCAGTTACGCCATTGCTCACTGGAACATAGGGTTTTTGTGCTGGCAATGAAGTTTTGAATAGCTTGGAGCGTGGCTCGCCAATGCAAACTAATGAAATCTTATCATTTAACTTTTGTTTTGCCCTAGCTGTTCTGTCTCATTTTGTAACAACTAAATTTTCGTGAAAGCGAACTGTTTTGCTTCCTTTGCTGATTTTAATATTGCTGGGCTCAGCTGTAATTCGGTATTTCAGCATTATCTTGTGCATAATATGTAACATGTACAGTGCTCACGGAATGAAACGCGTCAATTTAGGAATAACTAATTGCGCATACTTTCGTTTCCACCGGCTGCAGTTCGTGTCACATTGATCTAATTTTGGCACGTACGCTATTCGTGTCACATTGATCTAATTTTGGCACGTACGCTTAGATCGTCACCTTTGGTGACCAGATTCCTTGCTCCATGACATGGTACTCTCGTTTACTTTGCGCATATGCAGCGTTCTACTAAAAACTCCCTGTCACGTTTCATTCTGTGAGCACTGTACATATGTAAAATATGGCTGTTCTCAAAATATTTTTTCCAAGATATTGGTAGCATTATGGCAATAAATTATTAATTGTACCAAAGCCCTCTAAACAAGGTGCATCCAGAAAAAAAATTATTCTGGCCATATGTTCTTAGCCATGGTTTCACGAGCTCTCAGTACCGTATTTACAGCAAAATATTTCCTTCTCAGGGTAAAATATGATCTATACAATCAGTCTAAAATGTGAAATAAATACTGGTGCTTAGTTTAGCCTTCTGGCTAATTGCTGGTAAAAATTCAAACTATTTTTAATCCCGAGAAATAATTTCTTAAACTTTCCCCTGAACAATTTGTCATTGCAAGTGAGCTAGTTAGCTGCCGCCACTTTGCATTAAATATCAGTTAAACTTTTTTCAACTGTATGGTGTGACTCAATGATGCTTGACTGCATTGGCTTGGTGATGCCACAGCATGATCTCTGCATTTATTTGTCGCTGTTGTCCTTCCACACAATTACTCAATAACAACTGTTTTGTATAACAAACGTTAGCAGACAGTGCTGCTCTTACTATTGCCTAAATTGAAGTGACAGCTATGCATGACTATTTCTGCTAAACTGCTTTCTTGCTTGAGCTCAAATTTTGTACAGTGTAGCATCTTGTAGCGAGTTTATTTTAAAATATCACGAATGTGGTCATTACTTAGCAGTTTCTTGCACGATAAACCAGAAGTGAGTGCAATGGTACAGTGGTCATATCTGTCGCAGTGACTGTGAAAATAAGGTGTTCATCATAGCTGTGACAGATGATACCACCATACTGCTGCAGTGGATGGAGTCGATTTGTTTTTAGTGGTATTTCCACAAAGGACACCAATTTTGAATTTAATATGGATGATACTGGTAAATTCCTAGAAACGTGACATAAAACTAAACTCTCTGCAAACCTCCACCTTTGTGTAGAGTTGTTGCTATTAGACTGAACTTCCAATTGACTAGTTAGACTTACTTTCATGGCTTTTTGATTTTATGCTGGAAGTGTCTTAGCACTGCAGAATATCAACAGAAACGAAGATGACAGGCTAGGCACTAAACTTGCAGCTAGCTTTTATTTTTAAGGATTGGTTATTTTATACACTCTGTACATAGAGACACTAAACTTGTAAAATCCTTGCATGTGTATGTTTCTGCAAATGTTTTGTAAGATACGCCATCTTTTATGCAACGTCAATGACCGACAGCTTACATACTTATTATCTGTCTTTTTATGAAAAATGCTTTGATTATTGCTCTTTCTTGGTTTTTCTTTGTTTAAAAACACTTGCAAACATGAGCATCCATGCACATGTCCTACAGTGTTTAGCCATGTTTTTTTTTGTGGACATAATTTTGTGTTATCGTTTATTGAGCATGCTGGCCAATTTGTCTGATGTAAATGCGTCAGAACTTTAATGTTCCATACACGTTAAGTTCCTTTACATCTTCATCTTTCGCATTGTTGAAATGTTGTAAACAGGATGGACCAACTCACTGACATTAAAGGAGTACTGATATGACATTTTATACTACCCGCCACAGTGACTTAGCACCTATGATGTTGTCCAGCTAAGTGCGAATGCGGGGATTCAGTTCCCACCCGTGACTGCCGCATTTTAGTGCGGGCAAAATGAAAGAACGCTAGTGTACCATGCATTGGGTGCATGTTAAATAACCCCAGGTGTCCAAGATTAGCTTGAAGTCCTCCACTATGACATTTGTCATATCGATTGTGGTTCTGGCATGTAAAACCGCACAATGTAATTAGAACTACCTAAAATTTGTTACTTTTAAATTTTTGGGGGGTAAATGTAGTTTCAAGCACTCTAAACCCCATAAGAAATACTGGCAAGTGTACCATGCATTGGGTGCATGTTAAATAAACCCAGGTGTCCAAGATTAGCTTGAACTCCTCCACTATGGCATTTGTCATATCGATTGTGGTTCTGGCATGTAAAACCGCACAATGTAATTAGAACTACCTAAAATTTGTTACTTTTAAAATTTTTGGGGGTAAAGGTAGTTTCAAGCACTCTAAACCCCATAAGAAATACTGGCAAGTGTACCATGCGTTGGGTGCATGTTAAATAAACCCAGGTGTCCAAGATTACCTTGAAGTCCTCCACTATGGCATTTGTCATATCGATTGTGGTTCTGGCATGTAAAACCGCACAATGTAATTGAACTACCTAAAATTTGTTACTTTTTAATTTTTTGGGGTAAAGGTAGTTTCAAGCACCCTAAACCCCATAAGAAATACTGGCAAGTGGCAGAGCACTTTAAACAATTTTTTATTATATGTACATGTTTCTACATATCTGTTTCAGTTTCAAGCATCCGGGAAGTGGATGTGTCACAATGTCATGATACACTGGCATGCCATGTTCCTGCGATCACTGGTGCAGTCACATGCAAGTGCAGCCAGAAAAAATGTGCACAGCAATCTTGTTCAGTTTTTGTTTTTTATGAGCACCCCCATTATACCTAGTCTTATCACTGCACGATTTCAGAATACTTTGCTTTATTGTGGTGTTTCGAAAATGTCGATTACTATAAATCTGTTAATTTGACACCAACTTTATTACCAAACTAATATGTCTTAAGTTTCTCAAACTTCGTAATAATGTCATCCATTTATGTGCAAGAAGCATCTGGCAGAGATTCTGCAAATTCAATTTGTGTTGGTACTCTTTTAAAAAGAGTGTGCTTTTTGTTGTTTATTGTTTAATAACTCGACGGGCATGATTTATCGAGTGTAGTGGTTGAACTAGGCATGTCACAGCCTGTAGGCAATGTTTCGGCAAGGAAGCTCGTCTTTGTTAGACGGGTCCCATTGTTGAAATGTTGGCTGCAGCTTGAGACACCCTTGTTCAATCGCTGCTCATCATTTCAAGTTTTAATTTCCTTGTATCCCTCTATCTTTCAGCAATTACAAACTAAGTCAAGAAGCACATTTTATGAACTTGTGTCTTGTTTGGAATTTTAATGAACCTTGTAATTGGCTGTTCTTTCAGTCCTAAGGCTAACTGCAAATTTTTGCTGTTGATATCTGAATTGGAAACATCTGTTGCTCTTTTCTGTGCACAGTGGATACTGGCTTGCACCAGTGGGCCACCATAACAGGTGGAACTGTTGATTTTATTTGTAGGTGCTCCTCATTGATTGTGTTGTATCGTTCCTCTTCAAAAAATATTTCGAGCTCAATTTTGCGCTTGCTAGAAAGTGTATGAATGAGAAGTGCTCACAAACCTTACTGCCAAGTACGGGAGATGTAGTGTTGAAGGGTGTTCTTAAATTTTGTTGACATCTATGCACTGGTACACCCGAATCCTTGCCTGAAGCCTGGCAGCTGAGAATACTGAGTGTGCAGCCCCTCCCCAGCGCTTGATTTTGTATGCTTTGATGAGGGCTCCCCCCTGGATGTTATGTGGATTCTCCCCAGCATTCACACTGTTTGCACTGGATAGCGAAGAACTACTAAGAGCACTTAGCATTGTTGCCATTCTTTTCTTGCCTCATGTAGGACAAGAAAATTAAAAATTTAAACAAGGGGCTGCAGGAACATGGCAACAATGCGTCTCACCACAGTTAGCACCTTTCCACTGCAAACAACACTAATGTAAAATGCTACTGGAAGCATCAGCTATCGTTGAAAGGGGCTGAGAGCAGATGCCAAAAATGATGAAGGTAGGAGAAATAATGACTGTGTGACCTTGTCTGAGAACTAGCTCTGCTATCTTTTGTGTGTGCCGTACATTACAGTCACTGGGCATCCTGCATTGATCTGGTTGTTTTTTTAGCAGCGAAGTTGTGTAAGCCAGCCGTAATTTGTGGTGCGTGTCAAGAAACTGCCCCACTGTAGCCATAGCTGGGCTGAGGTCTCCTCCTTGCCAGCTCCCTGCCTTCCCGATCCCCGCCTCTCTTCTCTCCGCGGCGCGCTAAGCCAGGAGAAAAGAAAAACTGGTCGTTTAATATCGAGTGGCTAGCCTCCAACATGTTCGGCGTCGGCAAGCAACAGCGTTCTTGGCACTGTGCCAACCTTGGTTATCCTGCCTGCGTTCATGGCATGCCAGGAACGCTGTCGCTGGTAGGCGCTGACGTGTCCAGCGCTCTATAGTCACGTGAAATGTCACAAAAGGGAAGGTACCTCCGAATACCTTCCTACATGCGTAGTTAAGTTAAACCAAGTTAAGACCTAGCAGCAGCAAAGTTAATACCTAGCAATAGCAGCCAGGTAAGACTTGAGGATCGACAGTCTCGCTGTGCCTAAGCTTTGCGCGACCGAGTGCAAACTTTTTTTTATTTCTTTTGTTTTGTCTCAGTTCGTTTTATGTGTGACATCAGATAATGCATACATATATTTTGCTGAATTATAAAATTTAGTGCAATTTCACCACAGGTCTAAGCATTCCTGTGTTATTTTCATATTACTGCTCATCTATTTATCTTAATACAGAATGAACTTGTGGTGGACCTTATTGATTAAAATGCTTGTTTTGTTAGCTTTCGCTGTTTAACCACTAAACTGCTAATCCCACGTGCTCATAAAGGTAATCGCAAAACGCAGGAGTTATTCACAGAGGCTTCATTTTGTATTGTATATTTAATGAAAAAAGAACCGAGCTGATTAGCCAATTTTAACATCTGCAGCTTATTTTAGGGCTTATGAGTCTTGTTTCGTGGTTCACATTGTCATCAGTATTATTTGTTGGATGATCATATTTAAAACTATTTCTCTAAAATAAAATACAAGAGAGTAAATGTTAAGAAAATGTGGTCAAATAGTGACACAGTGTAAAAATTTGGCACATAAACAGCTTTTCCGAAAGGGAAAAGCTGGCATCAACCTGCATGTTAGCATAAAGCTATAAAAGAAGCTGGTACAGGTTCATAAAAAAAATTTGTAGAACTGAAAAATATACCTTGTTCCATTGATTGAACACAGTACCACCACATGACTCTTCTTCTACAGCAACCTAATTAGAAGTGGAGGAGGTTTCAAATGCATTGATAAATTGATTAAAAATTGTGTTCACGAATAAATATTGCTACGAAGTTACCACATCCCTAGAGAGACCTTCTTCCTTGAGTAGACGACAAAGAAGACGGGTATGTCTGGTGCTGGGGCTGTCCACCATCTTGGTGACTGTGTATCTGAGTGTAAATGCATTGTAAATAGCCCCGCCTTGTGCCGTTTTACGTTACGTCTTTGTGGTGGATCTGCTTAGGCACCCTAATTAGGCAGTTGAGTTATGCAGTGTATCCAGGTGGGTGGTACTTTAACCTGTTGTGATATTACTTTCTCCTGGTGTAGTCTTTTAAAACAAGTTTTTAACAAAAACAATGAAGAATGTTTAGCATCTATTATAGAAACAGTTTTGAAGTCATTGTCAAAGAAGCTGTACAAGTGACAGTTCACTTCCATTTATTAAGCACTGGTGGGACTGTGGAACTTTAATATTAAAGATGTCTTGCATACATATTGAAGGTCTTCTGGTAGGAATTGTGCTGCAAGATTGAATAATGAGTGCAGAACGTTTTAGTAAAACTAATGGGAAGGTAGACAGTTGTGTTTTTGCTCAGTGTGAGTTTGTCTTTTTATGTGGTGGGTTCACTTATTTCATTGTTTTTCACAGTGTGTTTACCAGGTATAATTTTCAAGTGCTTGGATAGGTGCTTTTCAAGCTTGCTAGACTTGAAATAGTTCTCATATCTGATGTTCCTGCAAGTTTTTGCATGGAGTCCATGTACTGTAAACTTGACAAAACACATTAAAAATTGAAAATTCTTAATCTAGTCGGCAGCTGTGCGCGCACTTTTCATGATGCTGAAGATGCAAGAAATGCAGTGAAAGTAAGTTTTAAATCAAAAGAATGAATGGGTATCTGAAAGGTTAATTTGCTAGGCGTTCAAATGAAAGTTTATAATCGGTCCCTTTGAGACTTAGGAATGCGGTTGAGTGAAATGGTGAGAGCTGCTATTACTTGACATCAAGTTAGTAGAAGTTTACTGCATTCTTTTTCTTGCTTGCTGCGCATTTATTTTCTATTGAATGAAGTTTGTTTTTATTTTTATAAATCAGCCTTTCCTTTACTAATGTGCATTTCCTTTTATTGCAGGTGCAGAAGGTATGTTTGTTGCTGAGTGTGAGGTTGCCATGTCGAATCTTGGACGTGGTAGCTGCATTGTGACAGGAGCCAAGTGAAAAAGCACTGATATACTTAGATTTAGATGCATGATAAGGGGCTTGAGGAGGCCAGAACTAGTTTAGAACCTGCTACCCAAAGTGTTCTTTGTAACCCATTATGCAACTTCAAGATGGCAAATCTCATCAGTAATATATTATGCCAGTCTTGGAAGCAAGCACCATTAAAGTATTATGGCCTGGTGTCCAAAGTGTAGAAGCAAATCTAAAGCATTGAAATTCCTCTTGGTTTGGTGTTCTTGAGTTCTTTCTTAGTACATGTGCCATTTTGTAGGATGCTTAGTTAACTGTATTGAGAAAACTTAGGAGAAGTGGTTCTTGTTGTTTTGGTTCCTCAGTGATGACATCTTTTGATCTATGGTGAAGAGGTTCTTCAATGTGCCTTCTAATTTGTGCTGTTTTTGAGTGATTAGGTCTTGCACCATATCACTGTTTTAGGGGAGTCACTTTTTCAGACTTGCTGAAGCTTGCCGAGTGCACTGACGCATGGCATTTATGTTGTTTGTGTATTTTGTGTATTTGTCTAAGTATTTGTTTGTGTATTTATGTATTTGTTTAAGTGTATTTTCTGTATTTTGTGTATTTGTCTAAGTGTATTTCTTTTCATGGTCTTGATGGGCATTTTTAAAGTAACCTCTGCATTGTTCTGCATGGATGCTGGTTACACAAACCTTACAGTATTTTTAAATATAGTGGATAAAGCACTGTTAGAATCACAAGTTCAGAAACAAGTGTAAATACCTTGTTTTATAGATGCATGTTTGCTCTTTGAATTAATTTGAATTACATTCTCAATAGGCTGTTCTATTTCTGAATGGTAATATCTTGTCGGTGTGCTGCATATTCATTGGAACAAGTTGTCATTGTTTTATAAATGTAGAAGTTTGTTGCATGAACATTGCAAAATTGGCATAGATTTCAATAAAATATTTCCAGTGCAAGTGAACAATCTAGCGTTAGTGTTGCAAGTGTTCTTGAGTCACAGTAAATATAAAAAATAATTGTGAGCTTTTTTGCACATTTTAACTAGATGTTTACTCCTTGTAGCTTCCCACCCTGCCTTTTGCATATCATTTCTCTCTCTTTTTAATGTATGTGCTTTCTGAAAATGATGCTGAGTAATCATGTTTTGTAATCAACAGGTCATCAGGTTTAAAGCTGAGTGGTCACTTTATCCAGATGTGATTTCCTGTCACTCATTGAAGCAGTCGCTGCCACAAGCTGCCTAGGAAGCACGGTGTTCTGGCAGTTGCTTTCTTGCGTTTAGGTTATCTATGCACTGAGTGCCTCAAATGCCTGAAAGAATACCATTGGTGAGGTTGAATTTTGCATGGGCAGTTAAGCCATAGGAATCCTGGTTTTTGTACACTCTTCCTCAGAATTTTTTTTATTGCTAGAGCACTGTCGTGTTTACTTTCATGTGGCCTTGTGGCACTTTCAAATTTCCAGCTTGTTTATCATTTGCGTAAATAGTTTTGGTGTTGTAGTGCTTGCAAACCGGGTTTTCAAAGTGATATTTATGGTTTGCTGTATGTTTAACCCAGTCAAGACTGAACCTGAAAACAGTGTGGACATGAACGAAGAATACCATGACATGTTCGAGGTTGACTGCATGGAGGTTGAGCTTTCCGACAGTTCCAGAAGTGGTATGCAATAATTTATCTCTTTCTCTCTTTGTACAGTTCATCTGTGCAGGCAATGGATCAGTACGCCTCGCCTAATATGCTGACGCCTGTGTAGGGAGCACTGCATCAATTTACCATTTTAATCATAGATGGCAGCAGTGTGCCACATTGGTAAAATAATTTCAGTGAAACTTTAACATGAAACGGCAGCGTCCTGCTAAGTGTGACGTCGTAAATCATTGCGATTGACGCATTTAACATTCAGTAAAGAAGCTGTGCTTATGTGCATTGCTGCTGGTTGTTTGCGGCACGTCAGATGGTGGCCTTTCGATCCGATTGCTACCTGAGGTGGTCTCAGTGAACATGCACAATGTCGTGCTAGATTGACAGTGTTTGTACGTGGAATTGTGGTGTGCCAGAATCGCCTAGCTCACTGGTGGCTCGTGGTGCGTCAACAGCACTCTCGGAGCTGGGATGGCAGCCAGCGCATGCTTCAGTGGTACAGGACTGGGCACCAAAACAAAAACTGCTGGGGTTGGAAAGTTGCTTTGGGACTTAGGGAGACCGAAGTAGCTCAGGACGTCCTGCTTGAGGTTGTTGTAAGGTGTGGTGCTCGGCGAAGGGAATGGAAGGTCCATGCCTAC
The DNA here is from genome assembly GCF_013339745.2 of Dermacentor silvarum. Taxonomy (NCBI): domain Eukaryota; kingdom Metazoa; phylum Arthropoda; class Arachnida; order Ixodida; family Ixodidae; genus Dermacentor; species Dermacentor silvarum. The sequence continues at coordinate 100,290,421 of NC_051163.1, read as the reverse complement.
ATCAATTTGGAGGACATACTCAAGAACCTCGTACTTGAAGGGCTGTATGGTGATGATATTCTGAGCCATGGTTGCCTCCAACCTGAAGGACCAGCCGATGACACCCTCAGGCTGGAACCAAGGAAGCAGCGGGTTGAACCGTGGGGTCGGTGAGCCTGCCATCACCGTGTTGTCACGAAGAAGGCGAATAACGTCCTCAGGTCATCAGTTGTAGGCAGCCAGTTGATTCGGGCCGTCTAGTTTTATTCTGAATGGTGATGATTAACAGCGGCAGCTGGCTAGTGACGCAGCATACCTTCATTGAAGCCCAGTAGCGTGTAGCATTATTTCTCTAGCTCATTACTGGCTGATTGTTATCCTCAGCTGCGGGCACCTGCATGCAAGTGTCACGCTGCTACATGTCATTGGGTATGTGCTGCTCTTCAATCACGAAAAAGATAATTTAAAATTTCTCCAGTCTTGGGTATCATATGTAATCAAGTATTCCTGTCTGACTATATATTCAGACATGCCACACTCTGACTTTATGGTGGCATTGCTAGATAGAGCACCATGTCCAGAGGAAGAAGCGAGAGAGGTACCCAGCTCCAGTACATGTGTTAGACATGATGTGTTTCAGCAATAGCAATACTACATTGTTTCATTGCTGATTAGATTATAGTCGACAGTCATTCGAGGTGGTGTCTGCTGGAAATTATTTTATATGTCCTAATAAAAGTAGTGATGGTTAAATGATTTGTGGTCTGTTTGAAGAATTGAGGCATCATACCATGGTTATGGAGTTGGCAGCTATCTAACAGAGCAAAAAAGGCAATACAGAAATTTTGTTTCGGTTCTCCTGTGATGTTGCTGTCTCAGAAACAAGATGAGACAGCTGCGTTTGATGCGAATGAAAATCAAGATTGTTCCTTTTCTTTTTTTCTTTATATAGCTTTTTTACCACGCGTGCCTTTGGAGCCCACCGTCGTCGTCTTTCTCGTTTTGTCCGCTCCCTTGAGTTTCAATAGCTTCTGGCTGCGAAAAGTTTTCTTCTCGTCAGTGGAAGGAACCTTCAAGTGTGTCAAGATGTACAGGTCTCCGAACGAGTCTTCCTTTGGTTTTTAAGAGACAGGAGTGTGGCTTCGTCGACTTCAGAATATACTTCAATGACCTTAGCCAGGTTCCAGAAGGATCTAGTAGTGTGTGTACTGAGCAAAACATTATCTCCTTGGTTCACTGTCGTTTCTTGCTTTCTTGCGTTACACTGCTCTCTTAATTCTTTCAGATATTCCCTGTTCCATCTTTTCCACCAATCTTTCGTGATTTCTTTTTATTTCTCCATATTTCTTCTATGCTGACCTTTTTTTCACCTTCGGTACTGTTTTTGATCCTATGCTTGCCACCTATTATATCAGCCGGCACAATAGGCAGAGGCTCAACCGGTTCGCTGTATACATAGGTCAACGGTCTGTTTTTAAGGACAGCTTCAACTTCAGTTTTGATTGTTTGCATCTCTTCTCTTGATAAGTCTTTTTCTGATAACTTTCCTCATCGTTGATTTCATGCTTCGTATCATTCTTTCATAAAAGCCTCCCCACCAAGGTGCTTGTTCTCCAATGTACTTCCATTTGATTTGATCTCCTTGGCTTGCTCTGTTGGAGACTTCACCTTGTAGCTCTTTAATCATACGTTTGACGACTCTGTTGGCCTTCTTGAACGTCCTTGTGTTGTCACTGTAAATGCCGGAACATAGTCCTCGTCTCACTGTAAATCTTCGGAATGCATGTAAGAATGCTTCTATTGTTGTGCTGTCCACAACTTCGAGATGTACAGCTCGTGTGATAGCACATACAAATATTTCAACATATTGTGTTGTAGTGCCTTTCATCACGTCTTTTATAAGTAGCAGACCAGCGAAACTCACACCGATCACTTCAAATGGTTGTCGCTCGTTGTCTCTTTAAAAAATTTGTGACATTGGGACAAGCTAGTGCTCGAACTTGTGGAGGGTGTCACCAGCTACCTTTTGGTTTTGCAACTCTTGTGGCCTTTTAAACCTCCTCTCATGGAGTAATTAGCTGCTTTGCTATTGCATAACTACTTGGTAACATAACCCTAAATTGATGTGCCTATGTAATGTCCCTCTAAAGGTTCTGAGACCTATTGAACAGTCTAAGGAAACATTCTTGATCTGTAAGCAATGGTGCAGTAGATGTGCGAGTCAGATGTTATTCTGCTACATGCGGCAAGTTATCTTGCATGCACACAAGATCTCTTTCCGTCTTCTTTTGAGGCCCGAGCTTTTTTTTGCCCTATATAGTATCGACAATGACGTTACAATGGGATTGCTGCAGTGACTTCATGGCGCCAAAACTGACAAATCTGAATCCCTTGCAATTAGACTAACAATGCAAGCGTAAAACTTGGACACCACAGAAGAAAAGGGGCAACCACGGTGCTGACTTTCAGCTGGTTTATTCTTTTCAAGGCAGATTCTTTTATATAATACATTGAATAACTGCAAAAATATGCAAGAATATATGTAACAGCTAAAAAGAAAATGTAGGGAAAGAAATGAGAAAGTGAGAGTGATATGAATAAAATCTATATTGTTACGCTAAAGCTACGGCAAGGACAGAAGAAGAGGAGAACGAAGTGCACTTGCCTTGGTAGCGGCTCGGTGTCGGCGCGGCCCCTTTTCATCAATTCATCTGTTAAATAAACGCACCCCATCGTAACAGTTTTGGTGGAGGTGCTGGGTAAAACAACGGTGTCCCCGAACAACGACGACGAACCGCCCGCAGAAGTGCAATCCGTGGAGCTTCGCCGAAGTCGCCGAATTGCCGGTCTGCCACCAGAGATGGCTTCCGACGGCAACAACCCGCCGCCTTCTTCCAGCTCCCAACGGCAGCCCTACATAGAACCACGAACCTTCGCCGGAAAAGCCGGGGAAGACGTGGATGGATGGCTGAGCTTTTACCAACGCGCAAGTCGGTTTAATGGCTGGAATGCCACCGCCCAGCTTAACAACGTTGCCTTCTTCCTCGAGGGAACCGCGTCAGTGTGGTTTGAAAACCACGAAAAAAGCATGACGACGTGGGAACGGTTCGTAGATGAAATCAAGAAGTGCTTCGGAGATCCCGCAGCTAAAAAGAAGCGTGCAGAACAAACCCTAATGCAGTGAGCCCAAGTTCCCGGCGAAACATGCACGACGTACATCGAGGAAGTGCTGAAATTGTGCAAGGCCCTGGACCCTCAGATGACAGAAGAGGACAAAGTTGGTCATCTTCTAAAAGGGATCGCTGAGGACGTGTACCAGTTCCTCATCGGAAAAGATAGTCTGGACTCCGTCAGTGACGTCATTCGGACCTTGCGTCAGCTTCATCGGACCTTGCGTCAGTTATTCGGCAAGTGGTGCGCGAAGAGCTTGACCGACGTGAGGCGGCTTCCCTCTCGACTCCGCGGGTTCGAGAGCCCTTTCCTTACTGCGACTTCGGTGAGACGTCCATCACCGCCGTCTCCGCAGATGCCTACAACTTCGCCCCTCGTTCAAGAGTGTCAAACCCTACTATGAACGCGCATTCCAGTTCTCAGTTCCACGGCGGTTACTCACCCAGAGCACCTGCAGTTTCTCAAGAGTGGGATGGCCGTGCCAGTTATCCAGTGAATGACAATTTCAGTGCGTCCCGTGAGCGTCCCATCTGCTTCCAATGCGGTATTCGCGGACACGTCGCCAGATTTTGTCCTCATCGCCGTCGCACGTCACCACCGTCGTATGAGCGACCGCGCACTTTTTATCGGCGCAGCAATTGGCACAGTGACGGGACACGCTGGCCTTCTGACTCCGATGGCAGGACAAACCACCAGGCGAATTACCGTAGTGACTCACCAGCTTCTGTGCGGAGCTTGACGCCACCGCATTCACGCCAGCGCAGGTCACCATCTCCGCGACGACGTCTGACGTCACCGCCGCCGGGAAACTAGGCGGCGCGACCAATGGAGGTGAGGTCGCCAGTCATCAGCAGCTACACGCCCCTATGCCTCCGCCCGTCACCATGTGTCATAACAAGATTCGTGTTTTAGTGGACAATGTTGCTACGTTGGCCTTAGTGGACACAGGAGCGAGTGTCTCCGTTATCAGCCGGGATTTCAAAACCCAACTAGGCCATAAAGTGATGTTTCTCTGGGATAACGCTAATGCATTTCGTGCTGTGAGTGGAGAGCTGCTCCGACCTATTGGAGTGTGCACCGCGAACGTTTACTTCTCCGATAACGTGTATCAAGCCGAATTCGCAGTGCTTGCTAAATCCACTCATGATGTAATTCTTGGCCTCGACTTCCTACAACAGTGCGGTGCCACTGTTGACTGCGGTACCGGCGAGCTTTTCCTCTCTCCTCTTGCTGACCAACCTGCTACATGTTCACGCACTCTCGCCGTCATTGAAGATACTGTCTTACCGGCACGTTCCTTATCCAGAGTACGAGTTGCTGCTTGCGGTGTCGACGCCGATACATTTGAAGCAATTGTTGAGCCTGTGCCTTCGATGGTTGTGAAGAAAAGTGTGCTCGTACCTCGATGCGTCCTCTCTGTGGCCTTCGGAACAACTACATTGTGGGTGTCAAATTTAACCTCCCAGTCAGTTGTGCTACCCAGGGGTATGCGACTTGCCTCTTTTGAAGTGGATACCAGCATCCGCATAGGCGCTTTATCTGATGACACGTCACACGAACCCCGAGAGCATGGGGCTGGCCCCGTTGTCCCTGAAGACTCGTTGCCTTTTCTAAAAATGATAAACAAGTCACTGTCTTCAGAGAAGCATCAAGCCCTGGTCAGCGTCCTTAGCAAGCATGCGTCATTATTTGATTTCGATCAGAACGCTCGCAAAGTACGCGTTCCAGTTACGCGGGCTCGCCACAGGATCGACACGGGTTCCGCGCATCCCATAAGGCAGAAGCCTTACCGCGTGTCCACGTCAGAGCGCAAGATCATCGCTGAACAGGTCGACGACATGCTAGTTAAGGGCATTATCCGAGAATCCTCTAGCCCATGGGCTGCGCCGGTCATCCTCGTGAAAAAGAAAGATGGGTCCTGGAGGTTTTGTGTCGACTACCGGCGTCTCAATTCTGTGACGAAGAAGGATGTGTATCCACTTCCCCGGATCGATGACGTTGTCGATTGCCTTCATTCCGCGTCCTACTTTTCATCTGTGGACCTCCGATCAGGATACTGGCAGATACCCATGCATTCAGCTGACAGAGAAAACCACTTTTGTGACCCCAGACGGCTTGTTTGAATTCAACGTCATGCCATTTGGTTTGTGCAACGCGCCTGCAACATTTGAAAGGTTTATGGACACGGTACTGCGCGGCCTGAAATGGGAGATTTGTTTGTGTTATCTTGATGACGTCGTCATTTTTGGCCGTACTTTTGCAGAGCACAACGATCGACTGGACATTGTTTTGACGTGCCTTGAACAAGCTGCCGTTACACTCAATTGCTGCGCAAGGATAACCCTTTCATCTGGACAGCAGATTGCGATTCCTCGTTTCGCCAACTGAAGTTCCTGCTCTCTTCCGGACCCATACTTCGTCATTTTGACCCCTCTGCCACAACAGAATTGCACACCGACGCGAGTGGAATCGGCCTCGGCGCCGTCCTCGTGCAGCGCTTTGGTGACGCCGAGCATGCCATTGCATACGCCAGCCGTTCGTTGAGCAAGGCCAAACAAAATTACACCGTCACTGAGCAAGAGTGTCTCGCCGTCGTCTTTGCAGTCCAGAAGTTCCGGCCATATCTCTACGGGCGCCGCTTCATGATCGTTACTGACCACCATTCACTATGTTGGTTAGTTGGTCTCCGCGACCCGTCTGGCCGCCTTGCTCGGTGGGCGCTACGTTTACAGGAATTTGACTTTGTAGTCCGTTACAAGAGTGGCCGACATCATGCGGACGCCGATTGTCTTTCGAGGCTCCCTCTACAAACAAGTGAATGTGACGCCGACAATTTCGATGAGTTTCTGGCTGCCATCGACGACATTCTTTTTCCCGACCTGGCCACCTTCCGGGAAGAGCAGCGTGACGACAGCAGCCTCGATGCCCTCTTCGCCTCAGCTGCTCAGCCAACAGGTAACAATGGCTTTGTCATCCAAGATGGCCTGCTCTACAGGAAGCATTATGCGGCTGATGGTGCCCGCCTCCTCTTAGTGGTCCCTAAAAAATTGAGAACCCACGTGCTCCGTGCTATGCATGACGACTCGACCGCTGGGCACCTGGGTTTCACCAGAACGTACCACCGCATTCAGGCCAGATTCTACTGGACCAGTATGCGACGGGATATAGAAAAGTACGTGGCCAGCTGTAACAAGTGCCAGCAATTCAAGCGCCCTAATACTGCTCCGGTCGGACTCCTTCACCCTGTAGCGCCACCATCATCTCCTTTCGAAATGGTTGGAGTGGATCTTCTCGGCCCATTCCCGTGCTGAACGAACGACAACCGTTGGATTATAGTCTGCGTCGACCATCTGACGCGTTATGCTGAAACCGCAGCGATGCCAACGGCCACTGCTCTTGATGTTTCGAGCTTCCTCCTGTCCTCCGTTATACTCCGTCATGGACCCCCTCATGTTATTGTGAGCGATCGCGGTCGCCAGTTCGTGGCCGACGTAGTCGAAGAGCTGTTGCGTCTCTGTGCTTGCCAGTTTCGCCACGCGACCCCGTATCACCCACAGACAAATGGTCTCGTCGAGCGCACTAACAGAACTTTGACCAACATGCTTTCGATGTACGTGGATTCCAGGCACAAAAATTGGGATGACATCTTGCCTTTTATGACATACGCCTACAACACCGCAAAGCATGAAACTACAGGCTACAGCCCTTTCTATCTTCTTTATGTTAGATCACCCCGCAGCTTCCTTGACACCGTTCTACCTTTTACTCTTCATACGGACTCTTCTATTGCCCAGACTCTCTGCCGCGCTGAGGAAGCACGCCGCATAGCTCAGCTCCGTACGTTGGCATCCCAGGACCACTCCAAGATCCGCTACGATGCACGTCATAAGAATGTGTCATACGACAAAGGGGACATTGTATGGCTTTGGACACCACTTCGCAAGCGCGGCCTGTGCCAGAAGTTTCTGGCTCGTTACACCGGGCCTTTCGTCATCACCGATCGCCTAAGTGATGTAACCTACTCTATTGCTCGTCTCGTGTCCAATGGCTACCGGTCTAAGAAGACGCAGCTTGTTCACGTCGCTCGCCTGAAACGCAGTCATCCACGTGACTCCGAGTGGACGTAACAGTTACTCGCCCAGCGGGCTTCGTCTGAGACGGGAGGAGTGTTACGCTAAAGCTACGGCAAGGACAGAAGAAGAGGAGAACGAAGTGCACTTGCCTTGGTAGCGGCTCGGTGTCGGCGCGGCCCCTTTTCATCAATTCATCTGTTAAATAAATGCACCCCATCGTAACAATATGAAAGGCACCAAATAAAGCAGCATGATATGCATGCTACGTTACAGAGCTTCCATGTTCTCAGTTACAGCCATGGAGGAGGGACTCTGATGCAGTTTAAAGTTAGTGCCATCCTTGTGCTTTCTCTTCTCTGGTGTCGAAGTTTTAAGTTTGTGCTGTTAATCCAATGTCCCACTGACTAGCTCCAACCTGTACCTTGCAAGTGAGCAAAAAGACTGAGGGTATTCGAGGTGCTCAATCTGTTTCAGTCGCCGCCATATGGAAAAACAGGTATGGAAGCCACAGAGCGTGCAGGGCAAAATTATTTTGATGTTTATTGGAATTGTAGAAATAACAAGGCAAAGAGAAATGAAAGCAGATAAAAAGATAACATGTTGCAGGTGTGAGGAAAGCTTGCGTCTCCCACATTGTGCATGCGGTGCTTTACCAATTCAGCTAGCATAGCAGCCATGCACCTGTCCACAATCTTGGGTATTTGTGTATGTGTATAGTGTACGCCGTGGGAGTGTAGGCAGTGCCTCCTTGTGGCGACCCACCGCATTGCCTGGTGGCTATAGTGTTGCACTACTGAGCTCGAGGTTGAGGGATCAATCCGCTTCGTGGCGGCTGCATTCTGATGGGGTACAGAACGCAAAAATGTTCGTACCAAATTGGCTGCACATTAAAGAAACCCAGATGGTCATAATATGGTGCCCCCCCCCCACTGTGACGAACCTCATAATCAGATCGCGGTTTTGGCACGTAAAACCTCAGAATTTAATCAGGAATATCTTTGTCTTCGCGGGCTAACCATGGCTATGATAAGCTGTTCCACGGTAGTTTTGAACGAGCTCACTTTTAACTACGACTTAGCGCAGTACATGAGCTTGGAAGCAGGCTACTGGTCTAGAAAACATCATAGGCTACCTCATGGCATCAAGGCTTGCAAAGTTGAGGTCGTCGTCAAGACGGGAGAACTATTTGATGTCTACCGATTTTCATATGCTCATAAGTTGTTTATTAACATACTTGCTTTGCATTGTGCAACCATTGAAAACTACAATAACTTTAAGATTGGGGGGTTTTACATGCCAAAAACCACGATCTGATTATGAGGCACGCCGTAGTGGGAACTCTGGAATAATTTGGACCACCTGTGGTTCTTTAATATTTTCGCATTTCGCCCCCATCAAAAAAACTACATTAACTGTGCTTCCACTTTAAAATGACGGCAAGCTCTTGTGCATGTACAAATGAGGTGCATATACTATATTAGATTGTCGTCAAACCCACTTATAACAATACCGGTTTTACTATGAGTAGCTGATGCACCGTCAACTTTTGTATGTGTTATATGGCAAAATAAACCGCCTAGGTAAATGGCCTCATACCCATTTATCGGTTAAAACAGGTACATCTGGCTGTTGTGCGTGTGTGCCGAAGACAGAAAAAGCTACACAAAAATTTAAAAAAAGCTGCCACACCCACCTGCACATCTTTGCCAAACCCGCTTTTAGGCTGTGCTTCCAGCATGGTATGCCTTCGTCATGTCGCCCTACACGTCACCAGTCTCACGTGCCTTTCCTGTCTCCCTTACACCCCTGCAACATCAGCACAGGCAAATGGTGTGTCGGAGGGGTGGAACAAAGACGGGAGAGGGTGCTAGAGGCTGGCGATGTGTAGGACGATACGATGGTGCGTCGTGATATGTGCGTGCCACACATGGTGCAGCGGCTCGCATATTGTTAAGGCGATATACACCCCATGCACATTTCTGCCATCAGCGTTGCCATGATGTTTCGTATAAAGTCCAAGGGCGACAACATCGTCGCCATCCGCCGTATGCTTATGTGTCAGTCAAAGTGTGCGAGGGTGAGTCGACGATGGTGGCTGAATTTTGCGCGCACGAGGAAAGCGGGGAGGAAGCGCGCCATCTTCCATCACACGCAAGGCAGCGGGATTTGGGAGGGAGTGTGCAAGAATATGGTAATGCCTCGTTTGCCAAAGCTTAAGTATAAGTTGCTAGGATTTGTGCTCTGGATCGTTGGAAATGTGCACTGCTGCCGCCATATTGAAATAGTAACTGAATCTATCAGCCTCCCATGTAAGAGGGGGGTTGACTTCGATAAGGATACTGAGAACAAAAACCTTGCCTTATATTTGAATAAATATGGTTCGAGAGCCACAAGTGCAGACATTGCATGGATGAAAAACTGCAGAGAAGGTGGCAAACGTTGACTGAACACCATTAGTTTTTGTTTTCATTGTTAAGTGAAAAGATAAATTGGTCTAATTTTGTTTTTTTCTTTTTTTTTCGGTTCAGTTTTAGTTCATACATTGTTTCTACCACCTCATTAACAGACCTAAATGTGTAGGATCTTTATCTCAGTATCACGACTACTGTGTGTAAACTAGTGTGCCTTTCTAATTTTTACAGTGAAAGCGGATCCAGAACCACAGGTTCTGCATGCAGAGCAAGCTCCCCCCGTTAAGACTGAGCCTTCCAAGACTGGCCATTCTGAGACTGCTAGTTCTCAGAACGCGGTAGCTGCTGTCACTGGATGGTTGAGCAACAGTAAGTATTTTTGACCACTACATCATGGCTTCTGCTTGAGTATAATTTGTCATTTGTGATCTGTACTGCTGAGTCTCATATGGAAATTTCTAGATTAAAATGTGGTGCTGGTGCAACCATTAAGCAACTGTAAGAGTCATGCTTTCTGAGTGTTTGGCATGGAATTGTTGAGAAAGCACTTCTTTTTCAATGGTGTCAAAATGCAAGAATGCTTGTTCATTTAAATTTAGGTGCACCTTAAAAAGCTCCAGATGGTCAAAATCAATCCAAAGCCTTTCACTATGGCTTTTTTCATAAACTACTGTGTAGTTTGAGGATGTTAAACTCCACAATTCAATTAAAATTTTTTGAGCACTGCTAGTTCACTTAAAGGCTTCATCATGTTCTTTGCTTGCGTCGGGGCACCTTCACTTCAGAGAACCAAGGTGTTTTATTAGCACAGACAATTCTTTTCGCCATATCATATTTAGCCAATATTTATCGCAACACTCTAGCATACGTCAATCTTAAGATCTAAGTGAAATTTGCACAGCAGCATTCACAGTGGGCAAATAATTTCTCATATTTGATGCCATTCTTTTTCATTTTATTTTTCTGGTGTCTTGAAAAACTATTGAATGCTACCAATTAGAGCTAAATGATATAAATCATTGCAGTTGAACAAATCGCGAAGGGCATATTAGCGAAGGACATATTAGACGGTGACTAACAATAATCTGCAAGAAAGTTTGGAGACAGAAGGGTGAAGTTTAGGTAAATTGGTGTTGTACTGTCCAACTTTTGTTGGATTAACGGGCAAAGTCGCACTACATGCGGATATTGGACACCAAGTTTTCCTGATACTTTTCAGAGTACAAAGTTTTTACATGCTGTATCAGTCTGATACTGTGCCTGTCTGCCATCTTTATTCCGACTGTGTTGTAAAGTGAGTGCTAACTGTGCATGTATTTGCCCACTGAAATGCTTAGGCAGATGATTGGTTTAATGCTGGTAGCAACACCTTAGTAATGGAAATGGCTGTTCAACCATGCTTTCCAGTGGCATATTGCTTTTGAACCTACGCAATATAAGTATGACTTCTATCTATGTCAGGGAAGCACTGCATTGCAGAGATTGTGCATTAGCCCCAATGGTCATCCAAGCTAACGTACTGCGCAGAATCTACAAGCAGTTGACACATATATGTAGGAGCTAGCGTGGTTCACATGGCTTAGTGATGGGTATGTCAGCATGCATTTGGTATGGTTTCGTATGAGTCAAAGCAGAAAGTTGACCTGCTTTTCCAGATGCGTGTTGTGTAATTGGGCTTGTTAACTCTGATGCATCCGGGTGTCCTTGCTCTTGTCATGTTGGTTTTTTGTTTGCTTGTATTCCACCTGCTATTGTGACCTGGCAAATATAGAGTCCTTCCACAAACAATAAGGTGATGGATTACATTACCGGTCATAGCGGTCACATTGAAATGTGGCCATTATGGCTGTCAACGTCTCGCGTTGATGACCATGTCAATGCGTGTCGACGTCTCATGCCGCAACATTTCTTGGCGAGTGAGTACTTCAGAAATTCCTTACCAAAATGCTCTGCCTAAAGAAGCTGCTGACCCAGTCTATATTCAAGGAGCGCAAACATTAGCCTGTCGAAGCTGAAAAATTAATGCGTGTCTTGGGTCACTCAGGTCCCACCAGACTGGGGCACGTCGGCGTATCATGCAGCAATGATTCATGCAACGGTTTGCATTACATAGCTTTAAACTACAGTGAAGTCTGCCGAGTTTTTTAGTGACTTCGGATCATACGTTTTCCTGGCTAGTAAGTTTTTTTTTGCATTTTTTATGTAAACGTATGAAGGAGGTTCTACTGCATATCCTGTAAAAAGTCAATTACTACATTATTCGTATATCGGTAATCCTGTTTTAAATGCAACAGCATCTCTTTGGCTGCCCTACCTCACTCTGGTCCTGGCCTCAATACGAGAACTGGGTAAAAAAAAGCAATATCTAGCCCTTATGAGGAATTTAACCTGGGCCAGCAGCTTTATAAGCGAGCACCTAATCTCTGCGCCATGCCAACAGTTGAGAAGGGGTGCTGAATACGTGCGACAGCAGAGTGGAGAAGCACAGCCACCATCATGCTGTTACAATATCAATGTGTATGCACGGCTCATGTGTGGAAGGTTAGAAAGTCTTCTGAGACGCACAATGCATTCAAAAGCAACAAAGCCAAGCGTATACACCATCAACCTCCACTTACTCGCCTGTAAAGGTAGTTGAATAAAGTATATGTGCCGTACCAATGGCTCTCGTATAACTTATGGACACGAAAAAAGCACACAACCAAAAGCACGAGAGTACATACATTGCTGGAATGGGAAATCCTCTCCACTTTTAACTCGAGCATTACACATTAGCGCCACCAGCTTGACAACGAAGCGCTACAGTCACGACGTGTGCGTTGCAGTTTGTACTGAACACAATGGTACATTGAAACTGTTGCCTTTACCCGGAGAGAAATGGGACAGCATTTTTGTTAAAGCTAGACCATATTTTGTTTCTTGTTTTTCACGTAAGCCTGTATGTGAGGACATGTGGATGCATTTTCACTAATGCTAGTCGTACAACATCTTCGCTTGCAAGTATGAAGTGGCTGCAGAGCATGAGAATTCCTGAAATTTCAAATGGAACATGTGCACGCCCTTCCTCTCGAGGGCACCGCACTTTCAGCCAGATAGTCAAGATCATGCACGTGAAGGTCTCTACATAAGACGTGCTTCCTGCGACTTCGTCGAGTATATCATGTGACCTCAGTAAATCATCGAATGCTGAGCACAAAATACTGCAACTGTGAATGCACTGCGCAGCTAAAATGGAAAAATAATAATAAGAAAAACAGATGGGGCCTGCGACGCAAGTGTCCTTCTGTTTTAGTATGGGAGCCGGCAGGAAAGAAAAGTCACCTGTGGACGCAAGTCGAGGCAGAAGGAGGAATTGTTTGTGGAGGCTGTGAAGCTTGTCTCTTGGCCACAGAGCAACATGGTACAGAGAAATCTCGTTGATGCGATTCTGCATTGTACATTTTTCTGGATAATACATTTTTTCTTATATACCATTTCTTTATCTTATATACGATTCATCATTATCATCAGGCTGTATTTATGTCCACTGCAAGACGAATGTCATTTGTCATTTCTTTTCTTGTCCAGTGGTAGAGGATAGTGAACTCGATACGACCATGGAGGAGGATAGTCCCGTCGAACCCACTCCTGCGCCACCTCCTCCGGCTAAGCGTGGCCCCAAACGCGGCAGAACAAGTGCAAAGTTCAGCTGCAATTTGTGTCCTTTTCTCACAAAAAGGAAAGCAGGAATGGCGCTTCACCTGAAGAAGCACAAGCGGGGTGAGCAAGCAATTCTTTTGGCTTCTTAGTGCTGTGGCATTTAACCCTGTCAGTGTCGGGTTTTTTCGGAGGTGATGCCCCCCCAGCATCGGATTTTTATTGGGTATTATGAAACGTACGCAATGGTTTAATTTCACTTATGCGGAAGGGAAAAAATGACACGGATAATAGCAAATGCACTCTTAGCATGGTCCTCACATTCCTTATCTTGGTCTCGTATCTCCTACCTAGTTTCATTGTGATGTGCACACTTCTACAATAGAGCCCCCATCTCATAGTCAAAAAAAAAAAAACTAAAAGCTTCTGAATTGCCAAAAAATACATGCTTATTACAGTAGACCTAAATTAAGAGACTCCGGTCCGGGTAAATAGATTTTTCGGTTAAGGTAGGTGACCACGTTCGATAAAAAATTTTCCAATTCTAGTCCAAAAGTTACAATTATATTTTTGGCTTGTAAAGCTTAGGTAGTTTAAAACGTTAAAATGATGAAATTGGTAAAAATGTAAACAAAAAAATTATATAAATCAAAATGTGCCAAAAATGCATGTTGCGCCAACAGTCATAACTACGAGGGTTGATCCAGAAATAAGGTTCCCATCAATGTTACAAATAGAGAACAATGCGTATTCTTATAGCAATGTACATCATTACAAATAAGACACTTTGCTCTATTTTTTGACATAATCGCCATCTTTTTCTATGTATTTTTGTAGACGTGCTCCAATTTCAGTATCCCAATGTTGTAGAACTCCACCGCCAACCGTTGAGGAAGCGTTTCACTTCTTTAACTTCGTCGCTCCGGAAGCGTGTGTCACTCAAGTGTTCCTTTAACTTGGGGAACAAGTGATAATCGCTAGGCGCGAGGTACGGACTGTACGGTGGGTGGGGCTTGACAGTCCACCCAAAATTTGTCAAAAGGTCCTGGGTTTGACGGGACACCAGAGGTTGGGCGTTGTCATGAAGCAGCGTTACACCAGCTGTCAGTCGTCCTCGCCGGCGGTTCTGGATAGCTCGCCTGAGTTTTATTAGTGTTGCACAATAAATGTCTGAGTTGATTGTTGTCCCAGGTTCAATGAAATCGATCAGCAGTATTCCTTACGATCCCAAAACACACTGGCCATGACTTTGCCAGCAGAAGCAGTTTGTTTGAACTTCTTTGCGACTGGTGACCCTGAGTGACGCCACTGTTTGGGCTTTTGTTTCACTTTGGGAGTGAAATGAAACACCCACGTTTCATCTCCCGTAACAATGGAGTCCAACAATCCTTATCTTCTTGACACTGTTGAAGAAACAGGCGAGCAGATGCAAGGCGTTTCTCCTTGTGTTCTGGTGTCAACAGACGCGGTACCCATAGAGCACAACACTTGTGATACCTCAATTTTTCAATCAAAGCTCTTTCCACTGTACTATGAGAACTACCAGGAATCCGAGCAACAAGTTCACGTACGGTGATCCTCCTGTTTTGAAGCACTTCGCATTGGACCATCTCGATAATCATCTCTGAAACTGATGGTCTTCCACTCTGTTCTTCATTGTGGACGTCTTTCCGACTGGCACTAAACTCCCTGCACCACTTTCGGACTTGTTGAACGGACATACACTTGTCGCCATACACCTCTGTCAACTGGTGATGAACATCCACGGGTGAAGTCCTTTTGACGTGCAAAAAGCGAATTACGGAACGAATCTCGCACTTGGTGGGAGCAGCAGTGGGCACCTCCATCTTGGGATGGCTGCTGAGCCAAAACTGAGCGGCGCAGCGAAGCGCGGCCGGACGGAATCGAGAGTGGGGGAACAGCTACGCACAGCGGTGTTGCCGGATTTCGCCTTGCACCTTCCCGTGCGGCTGGAGCTCTTGGGAACCTTATTTCTCAATCGACCCTGGTACAAAACAGTAGGTGCGATTCAAACGCGACTTGGCAGGTACGCAATGAGGACAATAACCTGTGCATCTAACCACTACAATCACCATATCTCGAAGCTAAGGTGCGTTATAAAAAGACTGATAAAGTTGATATCCGGCAGGTTTGCTTTTCACACAATTGGTCATAGTATAAAAAGTTAGTGCTCCTTTTCAGTCATTCTGCTTGAATGCACAGTTCCATATATAAAGAAATAGCACAGAAAATTTTATGCGAAAATATTTATTAGAAGGAAAGTTATCACTGTAGGATGCAACTGTAGGATGCAAAAAATCGATATTATGAGAAAAATGGCTTTAAAGATTGAAACTAAATGTCAATGTAATTAAAAAAAACGTTCAGTATGTTTAAGATCCACCAGACTTGTAAGTTGGGCCCTCCTTGGAAGCAACACGTCCTTTTGAGCGAGCTGCAGCACAAATCTTTTTTCTGGCCCGTTTTGCATCTTCAGCTGACTCACATACGGCCTTCCTCACATGGCGACAGTCACTGCGTTGGCACTTTCTCTTCATCCTGTACTTTGCGATAATTTATGGAGTACTATAACTTTCTCCTTGAAGAGCTAGAACTAAATCCCCGAGCTCGAAATGGCGTACGAAAAAGCACAGATTGCACAGATAACACAGAAGCAAACCTAATCAAACACGCGCAATGTAAACAACAGAGTGCCGAGCGCCCCACAGCCCTCTTGTGGAAATTTTTAAATAAATCTAAAACATCATGTCCCAGAAAATTCATTGAACAGCTTTAGAACGTACGTGAACAAATTAACATTACGTAATATGTATATGAAGAGACATACATCTATGATGGGATAGCAGATGCTGTGGAATCAGAAACCTTCAGTTTCGGTTTCAGAGGGTTGGAAAAGTTGTCATAACTTTTGAACAGCTTAAGACAAAAACCGAATTCGTTTTGCTAAATATTCTTGAATAGACAGGGAGCTTGAATATGCTAAATGCAAAAAATATATATATTTTTGAAAAGTTGTTTTTGAACATGGTGACCTACCTTAATTCAATTTTGGCCAGAGGTCCAGGCTGGTGCCCATGCATTTATTTCCATGGGCTCAAACTTTCGTTATTTTGATCCTAAAATTGGCCTTTGCTGGTTAACTCTAACTTGACTAGTCAGAACGCGCATGCATGATCCTTTTGGTGACTCCGATAGTGACCCCTTTAGTGGCAGTGTCTGTTCGGCGGAGCTATGGGGACGGTGAATGTGTTGAACACACGTCATCTCTTGTAGAAAATGCCTATTTTCGGCCCGCCCTAGGAAGATTTTTTCCCAATAACCGTAGCTCACAGTGTTTGATTACGGTATTTACCCGGTTCTAACATGCGCCTATGTTAAAAAAATTGGCCTGAAAATTACCTGTGTGGTGCATTCGGACACGAAACCAAAGCTGCCTTTGCAACGTTTGCATGCTTTGCCGCTTAAAAGCTATGTATTTCGGCAAAGCTAACTAAAAACTGTGTGGCGAAATTGACTTTAAGAAACCGGCCACCATTTTGCAACAATGGTTCTTGCTAAAAAAAGTGGGTGCGCGTTCAATTTCTACTTTCTTTAGGAGCTTTAATGTCATTTCTACGTTAGTTTATTGCATTGAACACATGTAAAGTGGCCGCACGTTTGATTCGTGGGCATGTTAGAATCGAGCAAATACTGCCAAATGAACCATCAGTGTTACTGGCGTTTTTCTCTTTTTTGCATCTTGTTTAATTTCACCCGCCGAATAGTTCGATCATTTTTGTCGGTCCTGTGAGGGTCAAATTAATGGAAGTCAACTGTATAAAAAACATGCAAAGAACTGAGGTCCATTGCCATGCAGGGTCATTGACATATCGTTAATACAAATATATTGTTGTTTTCCGATGTAATAAGCCTTTATTAGTCCCCATGCTAAGGCACCGTTGCTTTTTCCATGCATGTTCTGGCTAAATTGCTTCAAAACGTTTTTCCTCTACTCTTAATTGGGGGAATGCAAATGTGTGTTTTTGACATTCTATTCTCTTGGCATTGCTACTCAGCTTGGTGCGAAAATATAAATATTGAACCATATACAGAAGAGATGCTCAAATGCTTTGGCTCGTTGCACTTGGTTGAAATAATTTGTTGAACGAAAATAAAACTTATTTAAACAAGTGTATTGCAAGACTTGTATATGAAAGAAGTAAATGTAAGTGGGAGTTGTGTTGATTCAGCTCATTGTAAGCATGAAAGATCCAAGAAACTGCACTGAATGTACTTTTAACTGAACCAGTCAGGCATGGAAGGGATGTTTTTGGTTTTATCATCCCTATGAAATACAAATGCATGGTTGCCCTCAACCATACTGTGCAACCCAATGCCTGATCCTTTTGCATATTGTTTTCACGTCTTCTACATTTTCCAGCCTCTGTGTATTTTATCAATACAACTAAATGTTTGGTGGTGATAGCTGGTAGTGCATATTATGTCTCTTTCAGCTGCATCCTTACGAGAAGCTGCACGAAGTCAGACAAAGGAAAGAAACGAGAGTGAGAATGATTCCACTGAAGGGGAAATGGCAAGCAAAGATGTAGATGCCAGTCCAACTGCTACAGCCACTCCAGAGAAGACATTAGAAAAAAGCAACGGCCGACATCCATCTGCTACAGCCACTCCAGAGAAGACATTACAAAAAAGCAACAGCCAACGTCCATCTGCTGCAGCCACTCCAGAGAAGATATTAGGAAAAAGCAACAGCCAACGTGCAGCTGCTATAGCCACTCCAGAGAAGACATCACAAAAAAGCAACGGCCAACGTGACTCGAGTGAAAGCAGAAGAGTTGTAGACTTCGAACCAGTGAAAGAAACTGCACCATGTCAAAGCCATGAAGAAAGCGTGAGTGATGAAGACACTGACTCACTAACGTCTGCCTCTGCCAGCAGTAAATCCCTGCACAAAGACAAGGGTAGGAAGTCACTTCAGCCTGCACCACGCAGTTACAAGTCACGTGTGAGTCTCGCACACTTGCCTACCATCAAAGAGCCGCTCCAACTGAGGTGCCACGTGTGCCCGTTTACGACCAAGTACCAGGCAACACTTTTTCTTCACATCAAAGAGCATGCAGGTGAGGCACTTCTTTCTCGTTACATCGAGATTTCTCTGGTTTAGCTCCTAAAGTATGACATAGTTTGTTTACAGGAAGCGGACATCACAGCCTTTTTCACAGTGCTAGCTTAGTTTAAATTGCACAGCTTGTGCATCCAGCCGCACAGTGTTGATTCACTTGAAGTAATTTGGCTGCCACAACCTTGTTTAAAGTTATAATGGTAGATAAAATTACTTGGTTACATCTATTATTTCATTATATCCGTTACTGCCCTTTACAGTGGAATCTCATTACGACTTTCATGGGAAGTGGAACACAGTATCAAAAAATCATACTCTCCAAAACAAGTTTCAGAACAGGAAAAGTTGCACAGTAGGGGAACGACTTGCTTTTTTTCGACTACTATGAAATAACTGGTCACCTTGCGCTGCACTTTTTCATTCTCAGAGTACGTAAACAAGCTCTTTAGAGCTTGACGATTTCAATGAAATTTTTTCAGTATTATCTATAATTGATTATCTGTTATATGCAAAAACTAGAAGTGGGCGAATTTCAGCTTTGTTCAAGTATGAATAGTAAATATCGAAAGTCGAATAGAGTACACATATATATACAGCAGTAATGTTTATATTGCTATAATTAGGTACCATATGCTTGTACTGACTCGTGAAAAAAAGACAATTATCAGGGACAATCAGAATAATTTTTAAACGCATCACCAATTGTCATTAAAAATGCTGAACGAATAGCCTCTCAACATCTTTAGAGCTTTGTTCCAAACAGGCTTTCGAAGAATGGCTCGCTATCCAAAAACGGTAAATAAATGGTTGGACAAAAAAAGATCAAAAGTGGAAAAATGAAAAAGAGCTGCTGAAGGACTTGTGTGCTGTAGACACACGTAGAAGGGGCCGTTGCAACAAAGACTTCACTGTCACATAAAAAAAAACTGCTACATGACTAGACTGCCAAAAACACTGACAGACTAAAAAAAAATAATTACAAGTTGTCATGTAGGCTTCTGCCACGAAACCGAATGCAAAGCTTGTATTACCTTTTTTATTTGAAAATGTTGAGTAGTGCACTTTCAAATACGAATATAATTAGTATGTAATATCCAATTTCTATTCGAAACTTCGAATATTTGCCCAGCCCCAGCAAGAACATATTGCATCTTTTTGTTATGAATACGAATGAAATGAGTAATGATGTATAGGCTGCAGCATTCAGCACCCCACACATGTCATTTAGAATGTTGCACTATGCAAATGTCAAGTTTAATTATGACATTTGTTTGTGGCACGAATTTTAAGCAACCTTGATTGCTACAGAGGGAATACAGATGCTTTATATATGAAATGCAATGGCTTGTCTAGCGATGTTACAGTGGCCATATTGGATATAGTGCTGTCATCACACGACCCAATCTGATGCTAGATAAAAATTTTGAATGCATATAAAGTGGTCGGTATAGCATGCGACAGCAAAAAATTACTGCCCGTAGCAGATGACCGCCACTTCCTTCGCATTAACCAAGTGCAGGCAGCCCACCGGTTTGGCACTGCAGCACTGCGCTGCAGCTGCCTCACACGGAGTCCATCACTCTTCCAATCTGTTTATTTAATTGACTTTTGGACGGGGTTGCCTGGTTTGGCTACATTGCATCAAATTGGCTATTTTTGAAGGATCGTGTCATGAGAATTTTTGGGTTGGCTACTTTTAAAAGCAACATTTTTCTATAAGAACTGTAAACAAGCATTGATACTGTTGATGCTGGACTGCTCTCTAAACAAGTTTTGGAACATACCTAGTCTTATATTTTTTTTAATTTATTGATGCTGTCAGCCCTTATGACGGGCTATTACAGGAGTGGGTTTAACATACATAAACAGAGAAGTGCATTAGTGCACTTGAACAATGCGCAAAAAAGAAAATGAAGCAGCACTGCTTATACGAAACAGATTAACAATATTATTACACAGCACATTTTGATATATCACAATATTAGTGCAGAACATCAGGGTGCATCAGGGTACATAAGGCAATGTAATGCTTGCAAGAATGCATTAACTGATTTTATTTGGACAATTAAATCAGGCAAAGAGTTCCACTGCTGAATTGCCCTGGGAAAAAAACTATACCTGAAGCAGTCGTGCACTGTGGAAGGAGGTATGTACAGTGCTCACGGATTGAAATGCGTCAATTTATGCCTAACCAATGCGCATACTTGCATTTGCAACGTTTCCAGTTCGAGCGACATTGGCGTAATTTTGTTTCGTACACTTATATCAGAGTCCGCATCACCTTTAGTGAGCATATTCATAGCAACATGGCATATATCTCTGGAGTAATTACACATATTAAGCGTTCCAGCTTAAACATTTACCGTCACGTTTCATTCTGTGAGCACTGTACATACTGTGTCTGTGCCGTGATGTTTCCTTTGCCTTGATTTGGAAGTACTTGTATCTTATTTTGACATGGTTATGAATTATTAACAGGAATTTATGTCTGATACTCGGTACATTTCCGTAGAGGTGAGAGCTCTGCTTGAGAGCTCAAGTTTAAATAATTCAGTTGGAGAGTGAAAATGGCAGTATTTAATAAATATAAACCTAGAAGTAAGGCGCTGGACCTTCTCTAGTTTTAGACAGCTACTTTGGGTGTAGGGGTTCGATACTATTTTTGCATACTCAATTATGGGTCTTAGGAAGGTTTTGTAAGCTAAAATTTTAATTTCAGAAGAGGCACAGTGCAGGTTACGTCTCATGCCCCACAATACTTTGTTAGCTTTTGCACAAAGCTCATTTACGTGAAGATTCCAATGCAAGTCGGGTGTAAATTTAAGATCTAGGTGTTTATATTGTTTAACTCGAGCAACTTCATGACTGGTAGTACTGTATGAAAAGTTTAGAATATACTTTTTTCTAGAGATGGACATAAAAACCGATTTATGCATTTGCCACCGATCACACCGGTTCTTAATTTTCTTTAAGTTAAGATTAAGGTCGGCCTGATCACCTGGTGACTCTATTCTCTTGGACAAAATGCAGTCGATGGCAAATATCCTTATTTATGTAGTTATGTCATTTGGCAGATCATTTATAAAAAGTAGGAATAAAAGGGGCCCTAAGACATTACCCTGGGGTAACCCCAGATACTACGGGAGATAAACTAGATTGCTGATGTCCCAGTTTAACATATTGTTCTCTATGTGCAAGGTAAGAAGTGAACCACCGCGTAAGAGCAGAATTTTTGAAGGTAACATTGATTTTAAGTAAAAGCTTTTTGTGGGACACCATGTCAAAGGCCTTTGCAAAGTCGAAGAATATTATACCAGTTTGGCCGCGGGCATTAATTGGGCTAGAGAGGTCATGTACAAGTTCAATAAGCTGAGTGAGGGTGGATAATCTTTTGCGAAAGCCATGTTGATCTGGAAAAATTAATTTATGTTCATCTAAAGAGGTGAGCAGGTGCTTTGATACAATGTGTTCTAGCATTTTAGAACAGGTGCTCGTGAGCGTTATCGGTCAGTAGTTGCTAGTGGCAGAGGTTGGACCACCTTTATGTATGGGCCCAATTTTTGCGCACTTCCAGGCAGTGGGAAATGAGCCACTAGAAATGGATGATTGAAAAATTAGTGTTAAAAACTTGGATGTCTATTCGGCATATCTATAAAGGAATTCCTTGGGGGTTTCATCAGGACCGGGACTTCTTTCTATATTAACGTGAATCAACAGATTTAAAATGCCCTCTTCTGTAATCCCAATAATCTGAATAGGAAGTCTGTCCGCATAATCATTGATGGTAGGCAAGATACCGTCATCGATGGTAAAGACTGCGGAAAAAAAAGGAGTTAAATGCCTCCGCTTGATCCTATCATAAGAAGCCAACAAACAATAACACCAAGGACAACATAGGGGAAATTACTTGCACTTTACTAATTGAATTAAAGAAATGATAAATTAATGGAAATAAAAATGGATGAAAAAACAACTGTCCGCAGGTGGGCAACGAACCCACGTCTTCGCATTACACGTGCGATGCTCTCACCATTGAGCTACCGCGGAGCCGTTTTCCCATCCACTTTCTGGGGTATTTATGTTTTACAACTAGAACTAACCTTGATCCTAGATACTTTTGTCTGTGAGCATGCTACACGACTTAGCCGTTGGATTCAAGTACCTCCAAAACTTGTCTGGGGCTTCCTTGAGAAATCGTTTCAGCGTTGAGTTATAAAGTTATCTTTAGATGTCTTCAGGTTATGCTGGAGATTTTTACCTAAAAGATGAATGTCATGTTTCTGTTAAATACTAGGACTGAGGATGCAAGCCTTTTGCATATGTTCAAGCTTTCTTTTAGTGTGTATTATCTCCCAAGTTACCCAGGGGTTTCTTTTTCCTGCACGTTTAGAACTCTGAGGAATGAAATGTTGTATGCAAAACGCTGTCATATCATGGAAAAATTTCCACAGTTCCTCAGTAGTACCAGATGATCTCTACAAATTGAAAAAAGTATATGACTGCTCCAGATGTTCCAGTATTGTCAGGTCATTGGCGGCTTTAAAGTTTGGAATCACAACTTTCTCATTCTCACGCATGATAATAACATACACATCTAGAGACATCATAACCATTTTATGATCAGAGAGACCTTCATCAAATTCACACATGTTAAGAAATGGGAGCAACCAACCATATAAGAATATTAGATCAAGGATTGATGAAGCAGTTGGACCCACACGCGTACAAGCTGAGATGACCTGAGGTAAATCATAACAGAAAGCGATCTCAAGTAGTTGTTCACAATTAGGGATTTCACGTCCCTCCACACAAAGTCTCGACCAATTAATTCTAGGGAGGTTGAAGTCCCCTAATAAAATAATATTGTCTTCGTGCTTTAGGTGTGCGTTCATAAAGCTTCTGAAGTTATTAAGCACGTTCACTGGGGAGTTTGGCAGTCTGTACATAGCACCAATGAATACTGTACGCCCATTAAGTTTGGTTTTAATCCAAATAGCTTCAACATCAGTGACATGCGGTAGAATACTGAACAATATACATTCTTTAATTAGTAGGGCAATACCTCCTCCTCTTGTTTCGCGGTCTCTTCTCACGATTTTGTATCCAAGAGGTGTTACTTCGGCATCTAGTATGGCTTTTTTAAGCCATGTTTCAGTAAGTACCAGAATATTGGGATCATGTTTCAGTAGTAGAGCCGCAGTGTCCGTAAACTTTATTTAAAATGCTTCTTACATTTATGTTTATTATCTTTAACTGTTTAGAAGCACTGTGACGCCGTTAATCGTTACCATGCCTGTCATCTCTTTTGGAAGGTTTCTTGCATATGTACCTCAAATGAGTAGCCTCATTCCAACCATACACCACATCATTTATTTTCGTCTTGTAAAACGTAAGTTTCATATTGATCCCCCCTTTCCTCTCCTCAGAACTGGAGTCCCATAGCCATTTGCGGATCTCGACAATTCGTTTAGAAAAGTTGTGGAGATGGGTTTGCACAAGGCTTACCGTAATTACGGGCGACAGTCAGGAAAGGGCACGACGCTCCTCCACTCCGCAATGCAGAAAGGCACTACGGCAGGGTTCGTCGACTCTCCGACACGGCGCAGAGAAGGCTCCGGAGTCAGATCGCCAACAAACACGGGTTTATTCACCCAAGATACAGCACAGTGCGACAGTCGTAGCGCTTACGGGCCAAGGCTCACTGCAAGACAGATCAAGTACGCGCGCCCGCTGCGCTAGGGCTGACCGGGTAGTGGTCCGCCAAGCGTGAGAACGAGGAGTCGCGAGAACAAAGGTCCCATGTAACCCCCTCGTTGCGGGCCTGTGAGCATCTGCCCCGGCGAGGAAGCACTCAGCGGATGAGAGCTCGGGTGGAGAGGGTGCCTGGGGGCCGCCGCTTTGGAGGCCAATTGGGGCGCGTCCCGGTGACGTGTTCTCGCGGGGCAAGTCCAATTCTGGAGGGGAAGAAACATGGTTTGTGCGGAAAAGTAGGTCCGGCGCTCTAGCCATGTCCGCCATGCTGCCATTACGGTGGCGGTTCCCAAAGATTGTGCTCAGCACCACGCGCGAGCTGTGGGATGAGCCGTGGGAAGGCACCTCGATCCCCACATTCCCCCCTCCTATAGACCGAGGCCAGCCTCCAAAGGTGGCTGACTGAGGCCAAGTGGCAAGGTTGACTCAGCCAAAGAGGGCGAAGCCAACGGGGCAAAGTCCAAGAGGGTGTCGTCGTCTTCACTTGATAGGAAGCCAGGGGCTTACCTTGGTTACCAAAGTTCCGCCCACCAAGAAGGGCTCACTGCTAGGAGGAAGGGTCGGCAGCCCAGGAAGGACGGGGCAGGGCAGCACCACGGGACAGCCAGCAATGCTGGAGGTCCGCCGGCCAGGAGCTGCCAGGAACGTGCACGGCGTGGCTGCCCTTTTGGCGCAGCAGCCACCACGGAAGTCACAGGGCCCTCCGGATTGCACGCTAGGCCGGGATGCCAGTCAGCAGCGGAAGCCGGAGTGACCATCCTCGCCCAGGGGTCAGCGTCCGTCTGGGCGGACCAGCCGCAGTTAGCGGCAGCCAAGGCAGCAGGAGGCAAGGCTGCTCGGGTTCGGGGCCCCCAAAGGCAGGAGTAAGTCATGGCGGAAGGACCAGGAGCAGCAGGCCTTGAGGTCAGCAACAGGCTGGCATGGTAGGACCAGGGACAGCTGGCTTTATGGTCAGCAAGACTGGAGGCACACTGAAGCCAGGCGCAGAGCAAAGACTAGACGACGCAAGGTAAAGGACAGGAAAGCCCCGGCATAGCCGGCGTGCCAAGAAAGCTGCCCGCCAGGCTGAGGCTTGGGCAACACATAAGAGGGTATACTAGGCCACATGGGCCTGTGACCGCTTCGATGTGCACCCTTACACCGTACCTGCATTTCTCCGTTCACCGGCATGGTAGGGAATAAAGTCCGGCTACCATCTGGTGGGAGAAAGTCTGCCTAGGTGCGTTTCCGCAGGTTGTACCGGTGGCGTGGCCTGGGGCCAGCCGTGTCACGGTTTGCCTGCGGTTCGTTGACCGCTTCCCCCCTCTCCCCAGTTGTTGCTATGGGCATAAAAAGGTTTGAGGTCCGAGACGTGAACTGGACCGCCGACTGGTCGCCGTTGGGAGTCAGCCAGCTTGTATACCAGAGGGGACATTTTGGTCTCGCACTCTGCGCCAACAGCAATACCAGCTGTCCGGGTGTGCCCGATGGCATTGCCGTCCCGCTCCTCTTGGGAGCTCGGCTCTTTGAGCCCGTCAACAAATTGCCGACAAAATGGATCGCTCTGCTGTGCCTTTAGTAACTCTTGCCTGCTGAAGACGATACCAGCAGGAGTAATGGGGTACACCGGGTATATACGTCCTCTCCCGAGGCTGGCAATCCAGGGATCGCTTCGCTGTCGGGGGTTGCGCCTGTCGAGCCATTGGAGACGTGGCTCCGGTCTCTACTGAGTGCGTGAGGTTCGCGCCTTTTGAGCCATTGGAAAATGAGGCTCCAGCTTCTACTTGGTGTGAATGCTCACAGGAGTAGCGGACCAAAGGATCAGACGCCGAAACAGGGGCTCACGACAAGGTGTCCGCCACCACGTTTGAACTCCCTTTCCGGTAGCGCATAACAAGTTTGCAGCGCTGTCATGTCTACGCCTAGCGTGCGAGGCGGCCCGATGTCTTGCACAAGCACTTAAGTCAGATTGTACGTCTCCACGGCAAATGACACTTTCGCTAACGCAAACTTCCGGAGAGCAAAAAGGACGAATGATAAGGTGGTCCGCTCAATGTGCGACCGACCCAATGGGGCCAGTAAACGGCAATGAGAGCTGGGTTGCCGCTTTGACAAGCGCATGAGGCCTCACACGACCGGCCGACAGATCGACAGCGGAGAAGGGTGGCTCACACACTTCGAAAATGACGCTCGGATGCCCGTGAGGCGAGTGGTAGTCGGAAAACGCGGCGACATTGTCGGCTGAGCGGGGTGGCTTGCGCTCAACATTGCCTCCCAGCTGCGCTCGGGACAAGGAGAGGCCAGCGAGCGGTTTTGCACCAGCAGGGAGGCTCGGCTGCGGCGCACGAGACACCGAACTGCGCTCAGCACAGAGGAAGGCCAGCGAACGAGCTCGCGCCTACGGCGGAGCGGAAAGCTGCACCGCGGCGTATTCGTCCGAGAAAGGTGCTCGAGACAAAAGGTAGGCCAGCGAGCGTATGTGTGCGAGCATCTAAACGGGGTGGCTCCGATGCGGCACGTTGGGCACTAAACTGCGCTCGGGACAAAGGCCAGCAAGCGAGTTCGTGCCAGCACCTAAGCAGGGTGGCTCCGGTGCGACACCAGCCTGTGCTCGGGGCAGGGGAAAGCCCGCGAACGTACCGGCAGAGCGGTGTGGGTCCGGCGTGGCAAACGACACTCGGGACAGAGGGAGGCCGGCGAGCGTATTCGTGCCGGCATCTAAGGAGGGTGGCTCCGATGCGGCACATGGCGCGGCGAACGACGCTCGGGACAAAGGGAGGCCGGCGAGCATATTCGTGCCGGCATCTAAGCAGGGTGGCTCCGATGCGGCATATGGCACAGTGAACGACACTAGCAGGACAAAGCGAGTCCGGCTAGTGTATTCGTGCTGGCATCTAAGCAGGGTGGCTCCGATGCGGCACGTTGGGCACAAATGCGCTCGGGACAAAGGGCCAGCAAGCGGAGACAGCAGGCCAGAGGGGCTAGTAGGCACCTGCTCCCCGCGCATCTCAAACAGTTGAGAAAACCCGTAACTGGCGTGGCTATATAAGACTAGTGTACACAACCGAGCGGTCGACATCACCTAGGGTGCTCCAAGGAAGGGATTGCTCCTAGTGGCCGAAAGCAGAGGGTCGCGAAGGCGAACCTACCTCATAGTTATGTGGAGATGGGTTTGCACAAGGCTTACCCTACGAGCGACGGTCAGGAAAGGGCACGACGCTCCTCCACTCCGCAACGCACAAAGGCGCTATGGCAGGGTTCATCAACTCTCCGACACGGTGCAGAGAAGGCTCCGGAGTCAAACCGCCAACAAACACGGGTTTATTCACCCAAGATACAGCACAGTGCGACAGTCACGGCACTTACGTGCCAAGGCTCACCACAAGACCGATCGAGTACGCGTGCCCGCTGTGCTAGGGCTAACCGGGTAGCGGTCCGCCAAGCACGAGAACGAGGAGTCGCGAGAACAAAGGTCTCATGTAAGCCCATCATTGCGGGCCTGTGAGCATCTGCCGCGGCGAGGAAGTGCTCAGTGGATGAGAGCTCGGGTGGAGAGGGTGCCCGGGGGCCGCCGCGTGGGAGGCCAATCGGGGTGCGTCCCGGTGACGTGTTCTCGCGGGGCAAGTCCAATTCAGGGGGGGAGGGGAGAAGCACGGTTTGCGCGGGAAAGTAGGTCCGGCACGCTAGGCTAGCCATGTCCGCCATATTGCCGTTAAGGCGGTGGTTCCCGGAGATCGGCCTAAACGCCACGCGTGAGCTGGGGGACGAGCCGCAGGAAGGCACCTCGATCCCCACAAAGTCTTCGTTAATGCTGATTTCCTTACCCCGAAGCTTAAAGCAGTTTCGCAGGATTTTAGTTTTATCTCGGAAATCGGAGAGTCTCAAAATGATTGGCCGATCTTTACTATCTGTCGCTTTCCTAAGCGATGAATCCGTTTGACTGAATCAATTTTTAGGTTTAAGATTGTATGAAAAACATCAATGTTGACCGTCTTACGTAATGGCTCTTCAGTTTCATTCACATCTTCTCTTATCCCTCTGATAATGAGATTATATCGCTGAGAGCAATTATCGAGGTCATCAGTTGGTTTGACGAGAGCATTACTCTCAGAATTTGATTTACGGTTCAAGTGGTCAACTCTTTTAGCAAGAGTTGCCATTGCAGTTTCAGTTTCATTGGCAAACTTCTCAAGGTTAGCAAGGCTTGTTGGGGCTTCATGCAAGATCTCTAATCTTTCCTCTATTTTCAAAAGCCTGCCCTCTACTCGTGCCTCAAAAGATGCTTGGTTTTTTTCAATATTAGTTACTTTTTCCAAGACCACCCTCTGTGTCTTAATCATCTCGTTAAACATTCCTTCAGTGATAGGTCCGGGATTTTCCTCAACATCTCTCGAGCGAGCCATTAGCTAAAGAGCAACGGTACAACACTTAGATATACAACATAAGCGAGTATGTGGACACGGCAACACAACTAAGCATAGAAAATTACTGCGAAAACCATATTTTCAATCACCAACCTGCACAAGGAGAGGGAAAGTCGGTGACATTGCCACGGCAGTGTTGCCGTGTCCACTGATGTTTGCTGAAACGGGCGTCCTTTTTAAAGTCAGAAAGTCAGCAGGTCCGAGATAGGTGACATCACGGTGCGTGTTGATGAGGCGCTGTGGCCATTGTCCATGTGTGGCAGCCGCGATGTGATGGAATCACCAAAGGGTGCGCCTAAGACGCAATTCGGCAAACCCAAAGGCTATGCAAGCTGGCAGCGTCCATCCACCGCGAAAGTTGCAGCAGCGCTGATCCAAAAGCACCCAGCTGGAGCCTGCACATGGAGTGCGAAAGTCGGTGACATTGCCACGCAGTGTTGCCATGTCCACTGATGTTTACTGACATGGGCGTCCCTTTTAAAGCCAGAAAGTCAGCAGGTCCGAGATAGCTGACGTCACGGTGCGTGTTGATGATGCGCTGGGGCCATAGTCCGTGTGTGGCGGCCGTAATACGGGATCACCGAAGGGTGCGCCTAAGACGCAATCTGGCAAAGCCAAAGGCGATGCAAGCTGGCAGCGTCCATCCACCGTGAAAGTTGCAGTAGCGCTGATCCAAAAGCACCCAGCTAGAGCCTGCACAAGGAGCGGAAAGTCTGTGACCATGCTACGGCAGTGTTGCCATGTCCCCGGATGTTTGCTGAAACGGGCATCCCTTTTAAAGTCAGCAGGTCTCAGATAGTCAGGTGACGTCACGGTGCATGTTGATGATGCACTGTGGCCATAGTCCACGTGTGGCAGCCGCGATGTGACGGGATCACCAAAGGGTGCGCTTAAGACATGATGTCATGAGTAGGAGGCATGTGGCGCGAGAAAAGAAGAGGACAATGTGCATGGAGCGTTCCGAACGGCATAAGACCTCGAGGCGCGTGACCCGAGCCGTAATCGAGGGTGAAGAGACGCTGAGCAGGGATTATCAACATGGTTCTGGGCCAGGAAGGTCGCATTGTCAGCACCGCACTGGCGACGGGAGCCTTGGAAGTTCAGTTGAGTCCGGGACGCTGGTAGTCCAGGGTGCGTCCATCGACCTCGGCGAAGTTCAAGTGAGGCTCCTTGGGCTGGCTGCAACCTCTCACGGCAGGGCTGGGCACTCCAGAAAGGATCCCCCTTCATCGGCAGACCAGCACATTCGATGGTCCCCAGAGCGCCACTGGCGTCGGCGCTCGCAGAAGTTGCGGCGTACCCAGGCGTTAGGCCTAACCAGGTGGGCCTAGATGCCATGTCACTGACAGAGTTCGGGACATTGACATCTGAGACGGACGAGGTGACTAGCTGACATCAAGGCAGCAACGGTTACGCGACAATCGGCAAGAGCAGTGACTTTGAGGAAGTCCGACAAGATTCCGGCCGGGAAAATACGTGCGACGACGAACTCAGTAAGAATGATCCTCGCTTGTAGCATCGCAGCAGTAGGCTAGGGTTGCCCAACTATCGTGTAGTAAACGCTTAGAAATAACGTAGGCGGAATTAAGGGCATGTTTAGTAGATGTTAGGTTGTACATTTAGTAGTATTTATTCCTTCAGTGTGTTCTAGTTTGAGTGAGTTTTGTTTTGAGTTTTGGGCTGGTGTGTGATTAAAATCCGTTTGCTGTTTTGAAGTTGAAGTTTATTTCTTTCTTTGTTACAGAAAACAAGAGCTAAAGGCCATGTGGCCTGACAGAGGCTCTTGTATTGTGACAAATACAGCACAAAAAACGAGTGAGTACAATGTAGAAAATACAAATAAACAAGATAGATTTATACAATTATTACATGAATATACATTCTATGCTTGAAAAATTATTGGTATGTACTTTCACATTACAGTGCAGATAGAAACATACATATACTGATATACTGTGCATAACAAAATGTTAGTGCAGTAGCATTTTACAATGAATTTCAGACTGTAAGAGAAAGGTTCTTATACATTCTTTAAAATAGGGTGCATAAAAATAATTTTTTTTTGTTCAACAATTTTTTAGTAGCTAAGGTATTTCATAGTTTAGATCCTGACATCCATAGTACCTGTAAATAGTGTTCTCATTTGATTGCATAATGGGTATCAAGGAGGAAAAATGGGTAGGCTGAAAACATAGTCCGTTTTTTATATTTAAGAGCAATCTATAATAGAAACTTGATTTGCTCGGATCAATGAATGTTTGTTAAAAAGATTGTGTATGGGTAAGTCTCGCAGCCTGCCATGGTAGTTTTCAAAAATTCGGACTACTCGTTTTTGCAAGTTTAATAATTCTCAAAGTTTTTTGCTGTCGTTCCCCATATCAAGGCACAATAAGTTAGCTTCGAGTAAAAAAGGGCATAATACATTGCTTTCTTTAGCCATAATGGTATTAGATCACCAATTTTATACATACAGCCAGCTACTTTACTAAGATCATTGCTCAGCTTGTTGACATGATTGTCCCAGGCGAGGTTCTTCTGAAACCATACCCCCAAAAACTTCTGCGTTGTTACTTGTTCATCCTCGTTGCTTGAAATAGAACATTGATATTAACAGGCAATGGCTTATTTATTGGTTTAAATATGATATATTTAGTTTTGTGGACATTCAATTGAAGTTTGCTTGTGTACAGCCATTCAGGTAATAAATTCAAGTAATCTATTTCTTTTTCTATGTATTGCAGGGAAGAATTTGCAAAGAAAAGATTAGTATCATCCGCATACATTACAATATTAGGTGAGGAAGAAATGCATGGAAGGTCATTAATATAAAGGTTAAATAATACAGGGCCAAGTATGGATCCCTGTGGTACGCCAATCTGTATTCTGAGAAGTGAGGAAGTCGCCCGATTAAATGAAACACACTGATAACGATCCGTTAAGTAACTCCTCATCAGATCTAATGCCGTACCACGTATACTGTAGTCTAAAGTTTAGACAGAACCATAACATGATTTCCACTGTCAAACGCCTTACGCAGGTCCAGAAATAAACCTACCGTGTATAAACGTTTTTCAATATTTTGCTGTGTTTGATGTTCTATGTTTAGAAGCGCATCCGGACATGATTTATTTTTTAAAAATCTATATTATGCCATCCTGATAATAGCATATTTCCTTAAGAAACCCTCCAGTCGTGAATTTAGAACAGTTTCAAAAAGTTTCGACAGAAAAGGTAGTATCGATATAGGTCGGAAATTGTTTACACTATGGTCAGCGCCACCTTTATGAATCTGGCAAACTCTGGCTATTTTAAGTTTGCTTGGGAAAATTCTGGATTCAAACATTTTATTGATAATGTGAGCTAAGACATTAGAGATGATGTCAGACACATATTTTATAGGAGATGCCATGATACCGTTGACACCTGCAGCAGTGTTGCACTTAAAGTTAATGATCGCGCTTTCAACTTCACCTGGTGTCACCGGAAATAACATTAACGAATTTGGGACAGTCTTTCGTAACCGAATGTCCTATCTCTTCTGGATCTTCTGCAGAAATTGGTGCAGTATTGAACAAAGTGAGCATTTAGGGCAGTGACTGCTTCATCATCAGCAAGAGTACCGTTTACAGAAGGTATTTGTAGGTCTTGAGGGCTAGCCTTTCCTCCAGATAGCTTCTGAATTTCCAGCCAAACTTTTCTTGGATTCGTATAGATGCACGAGAATACCTTCTCATAATATCTTTCTTTTGCGTTTTTTACATCTGAATTTACTTGGTTTCGGTACTCCTTGAGTTTGGCTAATTGATTTATGTCTCGCGTTTTAAGAAAGATATGGCACATTTTATTTTTATTTTTAATTTTTGTGAAAAGCACACCATCTATTCACGGCTTTCTCATTTTTTTGGGCGTCGGGAAATCAGATAGAGGCTCGCATGTTTGTTCATTGTGTTGAAACCTTGTTTCTTTTGTTTTGCAGTCAAGGACAAAAAGCTTCTTTCTTGCCAGTTCTGCTCCTACACAACGAAATTCAAGAACCACCTGGTTAGGCACGTCAAGTTACACACGGGCGAAAGGCCTTACAAGTGTACCGAGTGCCCACGTGCATATACAGACAGGAGCACTCTTGTTGCTCATCTCCGCGTACACACTGGTGAAAGACTATTTTAAGTGCAATATCTGCCCTCGTGAATTCATTCAGAAGCCACGGCTCAGACGGCATGTGCAAAGCAAGCACGCTGGTTCTGAACGAGTACAAACACCTGAATTGTAAACTTTCTGACCATTTCACTTTTCTTTTATGATGTTACTATAGTCGTTTTGTCTTATTTCACTCATATTTTAAGTGCAATATCTGCCCTCGTGAATTCATTCAGAAGCCACAGCTCAGACGGCATGTGCAAAGCAAGCACGCTGGTTCTGAACGAGTACAAACCACCTGAATTGTAAACTTTCTGACCATTTCACTTTTCTTTTATGATGTTACTATAGTCGTTTTGTCTTATTGCACTCATATTGTGATTCATTTTACATATATATGCTTCATTATATATATATTTGCGTTAATACCGCGGAAGTGTACGCCATCTCACAAGCTGGTATGCTCCACCACATTGAGCTTCATTTCTCTAGAGCTATTGTGCAACTTGCTAAATTTTCTCTCGCTGTCTACAAAGCTTTCAGTTTCCGTCTGCACTTCAATCTCTATTTGCTACGCCGCAAGTTATCGACGCATGACTGAATCATGTGTCAATAAGCCAAGAATAATTCAAGACCAAGGCTGCTATGAAATGGCTGACAAAATGAAACAGTGCCTGAAGCAGCCAGGTGGCAGGCCATGCTTCTCGAAAAGTGGAAAACAAAGTATTGCTATTCTGTAACTACATATTGTTAATGCTAAGTTTGTTATCTATAATGGGACATTGTCATGCCGTTCTTTATTTGTCTGCGAAACTTATATGTAATTGAGAGTTCGATGTAAGCTCATCTAGTCGGGATGAAACATGACAGACAAAAGTAAACCGACGAAATAAAAGTTAACAAATAATAGCCTATTGTGAACAACTCTTCTGTACAAAAGGTCAAATGTCTTGCCTTTTAAAGTTTTATTTGTTCAGTGTGTGTGATTCTCTGTTATAAAATTTATATGTGTACATTTATCTGTTAGTACTTTTGATCTTTCCTCCATCACTTTACGGCATCAAACTTCATCATATGCTGTGTGTGCTGTTTTCTGTGCATAAGTTGCTGTTTATGCTGGCTTTTCTTGGGCCTCAGGCGCCCTCCATATCCTCAAGCTATCGTTGGCCATTTATGGCTCTAGTGTGAAAATAAAGTTTTTATTTATCAATTGATTGATTGAAATTTTAATGCACTCTGACGTGCTTGTTTCTTCCAGCGAGTCCATCCTATGATTGCAGAAAATTTTACTAAAGCAGAGTACTTGATCAATAATCAAAAATGCATCAGGTAGTTTACTTGTTTCGGAAAGTTTACTTGTTTGTTTATTTGAAATATAGAAATGTAGTGTAAAGGGAAAATAAAATGGAGGAAATAGATTACTTACATCTCCGCAATATGCTTGCAGTACTCTACCTACTCGGCTACCGTGGTGCCACTTCAGTGTTTGTGTCATGATCTCTAACCGAAATTTTTTCTGGTTGGGTTCAGGTTCATGACTTTCTAGCAGGTTTAGCTGTAGAGTTAAAATTGTAGAAGTTTGAACTGATTCATTCCATTTGAAGCGGGGGTAAAGGAAAAAATTACATTGTTCTGCTTTTGGTTTCCAGAAAAATGCGCAGTACATTTGGAGAGCTAAGTTATGTTGGGTTTATAATGCAAAAAAGGTAAGGCGTGTAGACAGGGACACAAGAGAAGTGGACAACATGAATGCCGTGTTGCCCACTGCGTTCGTGTGTGTATGTGTCAAACTATTTTTCTGCATACCTGGGTCATACACAGAAAGAGAGAGATGCATAGCGGCCAGAAAGTGCGTGAAGTACCCTAAGAATGTGAATGTCATAAGAAGTTTGTACTTGAGTGGCGCAATGGGATAAAATTATAATACGCAATTTCTGTTTCTGGAGAAGCAGTGAAGACAATAAGTACATTATATATATGTAAGTTCCCGAGATTCAATGCAGTAGCTTCTTTCCAAATGACAGAACAAAAAGTACAATGATATAAGCAGGGAAACTGTTTAGCGATTACCAGAATATAGCACCCAAACACAAATATGTTACATACATTGTTTACATGATCTTTACAGTGTAAATGAGTAAAAAAGAACCGTTAAGTATTTGAACAAAACGACTTGCTCAAATAAAGGGGCGTCTCTTGAGAAGGAAGTTAAACTGCAGTTCAGTGTCTTCTAGTCAGCAATGGAAAATACCATATTTAGTCTTTCTTGGGCCCAGCGTCAATCGTTTACCTGAAATTCAAGCAGACAGCTGGCAGCTCCATCATAATTATCTGCAGCGTTACAAGTGAGTTACCGGTAAACTAAACTGCAGTATCCTCAGCATACAGGATAACCTTAGAAAATTTAAAGCCTGAGGAATATCATTTAGGTAAAGCGAACAATGTAGAACCCAGGAAAGAGCTCTGTGGTACGCGACATGATATATTTTAATTAACTGCCGATATAAAATCATTTACTACATATTCTTTACGAGAGAATAAGTAACTAAAAAATTTTGTGTAGTATCAATACATAGCCTCCCAATTTTCACAGTAGTATACTTTGTCAAACTGTGTCTTCTTGATATTTAAAAAGAACACAGCTGCTATTTCACTTTTATGTACGTATAGCAGGATTAATTTACAGTCAAAGGCTTGTACGGCTTTAGAGGTATTTGTTTGAAATGTCATGTTTTTGAGGGCTGATATTGTTCTCGTTAATAAATTTACTTATTGGAGACAAGACGCACATTGACAATTGACAGATAGAACATTGTTCTCGTTAATAAATTTATTTCTCATTTGAGGCAAGACTAGGTGAATCTGCCAAAGGTTTCCTTTAAAAAATTGGCAGATATTAGCGATTTCTTTCTCCACTCGCTCACTGCAACAGCAACAACTAGGCTTTCACTATGTACACCGTCATCAGCTGTCCTTGACAGATCCGAGCCATATATATATATATATATATATATATACACTTCCAGAACTCACCCCATCAAGGAGTGCGTTCTGGCGAGAACTTCCATGAGATGCCATGCAATAAAAACTATCGAATTGCACTTTCTTGTAAGAGTTCGAATAACGCATGAAGCTTCCGCAAGGTACGCTTAAAACATACAGCATTCTCAGATTAAACAACACAAGGGTATCTGCGGCGAATGGGGAATGAGCGAAAAGTTTCTAGAAAGCGTTCAGCGGTAGCCCGTGGATGGCTCGTACTACAGCACACGAAGATTGGGCTGCCTTCTTTCATTTTATGCTGTATGCGTAAGGAAAAAATTTTTTTTTAAAAGATCACGTATGGGGCTGATGATTACATGGAATTTCTCAACGGATTCACCTTTCATATATATCGGCCTTCACATATATTAGGCAAACCTTTTACTGTGTTAAAAGGCAGGACCATTTGCACACATTCTGCATGTGGTACTGCCATTGGGACACAGGCGAGTTTCGCGCGAGAACGAGTGCACCACAAGTATTTCGCAATTACTTCTCGCGCACTGCTTGGTGGTCACATTCCAAAATTACTCTCATATCTCTGCAACTGCAATTGCAGCATGGAAGAGCTGCTTCTGGACACTACAGGCGAACATCTGCGTCACACGACGATCACCAGTAGTAGAGAGTTCCTGATGCCAGAAGGACCATCTGTTAGGCTAGTTGTTCTAACATAGTTACTTCCAGATATAGCGTAAAAAAAGTACACGTACACAAGAAGACGACACGACAGACGTGGACGAGCGTTGCTACCAACTCTTTGTTTCGATCGACACACCCTTCGATTTATGCACGCCCTCCGATCTTGACGCCAGGCAGGAAGATGGCATTCTGCAATTCTTTTCTTACACGTAGAAATCTGTCGTGTAATTCTGGCTACTTAGCACTCTTTGGCCATATTTGGCCCTAGTGCCAATAAAATCCATCATCATCGTAATTCTGGCTAAAGACTAGAAGTCTGTCTTTCAAGGCCCTCGCTTTTGCAGGTTATGCATGTGTGCAGATACCTAATTATTGCCTTGCAGTTTAGTTAATGATGATTTGCTCAGAAATGCAGAAAAACTAAAGCGTTATACATAACGCCTCAAGAACATTCCAAGCCATAGGCACGAAGATTAGTCAACTCAATGTACTACCTATCGTTCCAAAGGTAGCAGCTCCAGGACTGTAGGAAACTGGGCTCTGGCTATCTTGAGTGGTATGCCGAGGCCAGTTGCATTGGAAGTTGTTCCAGTGGATTATTTATCCCCTCTCCGGTTGAAGGGTGTCATACAACAGCAGTATATGGATGGTGAAACTCTTCCCAGAAATGTCCACTTTTAGAAAGTTCTTGTCTTCGCCTTCCCTTCCAGCGTGTGTTGCCTTTTTTGCACCTTTATTATTTCTGTTCTGCTTTTAATTTCCACCTATATATATTGTTAAAAGGTGACACTGCCAGTGAAAAGTGAGAGAAGAGAAAGAGGAGGATGCGTTGCTCCTATGATTTTCATGGTCCATCGCTCAATGAAAACCAACCCACCAAGCACGTAAAGACAGTCTTTCGAAGAGAGATTTTTTAAAAGACAGTATTTTAGAGCAAGTGGTTTCTAAAGTACGCATTATCATCATAGGTGTTCTAAAGGTATTAAAGTGGAACTGCTGTTCCATTATTTCTGCAGCTACATATTTAATATATTTTTGTTTAGAATTTTCTCTATACATAATTCTTTTGAAGGAGACTTGGCTTTCAAATGGCCAAGATTTCCACACAATAAAATATCGTTTATTTCGATTGGACCGTCCATCGAGAGGCGGAGGACTTGCTTTCTTGATAACAACTAAAATATGCCACAAACAAAAATATATCGGTATAATTTACGCAGTGCGAGATACTAGCAATAGTATCAATAGGAATAGGAACTATTCCTGGTTCGCCATTTTCTTTAGTTAATGCATATTTTCTCTTAGGTGTTCATGACATTCGATACCTTGATACCGTTGTAAAATCTTGTAGGAAAGAAATTGTGATAGCCAGAGACTTTAATTCGCATTATGTGTCTTGGGGTTTCAGAAAAGACTCATGTGGAAAGAGATGGTCAGACTGGGCAATTAAACAAATTTTTTGTTGCTTAAACATGAAAGCAGTTACATTTATTCAAGGCCTTTATAAACCAGCATTGTATCTAACATTTGCCAGTCTGGGGATGTCCATCACTTCCTGGTCTACAGTCGGCTCTGCCTCAAACAGTGACCATCTAGCCATTAGGTTTGATATTGTATGCCCTCTTATTTCTTTAGTCTCCGGCGCGCATTTTTTGCAATTACCAGAAATTTCAGAGTGTCGTAAAAGCGACCCACATAGAAAATATTGCAACGATAGGAACACGAGCCATAGGTTTATTACGTAGAATCAGTAATCGACGTTCTGGTATGCGAATTGACACACTAATTATGATCTACCGTATGTATGTACGACCGATTCTAGAATTTGGCTGTGTTTCGTTTTCTGGAAGTGCAAGATATTTTCCGGAAATGTGAATATGTTTAGGTCTGCCTAAATTCGTTCCTAATAATGTGTTATACTGGGAAGCTCACTTACCTTCTTTTGACACGAGATTCTGCATGCATACGGTTCAAACCTACTTAACAACTTATGAATCTCCTCTTAGATGTACAGAATATATATTAGTGAACCAAATTCATTTTTGAGAACACTTGGCCATGGTTACATACACCACAGGTTGGATCTGTGCAGGCACAATTAGCACCTTTAAATGTTCGCATTAGGGAAATCATTCCGTTTGATAGGTCCACATTGTCACTCAATATAGAATTTGCAGACATTTTTCCCGATAACGCAGAACTGCTGCCCCCAACATATTTGAATGCCCTGTTGCAAGACTATTTGGCCCATTTCCCAATAAATGTAATAGCGACTGATGCTTAATTGTGTGAAGAAAAGGGAAGTGTGGGAATATACTCACCATCCCTCGATTGGTATTTTTCACTTTGCCTGCCAGATTACACATCAGTTTTTCAGGCCAAACTTCTGGCAATAGTTGTTGTGTTGTGAAAGTTACTGCTACATGTTTCAAAAGTTATCGTCGCAGATGCTCTTTCTGTATGCAGTGCGCTTAACGTGTCTACGAATTCGACAGCTTTGAACATGTTTTATACATTAGCTCCACCCCACTTAAGGTTAGATCATTTAATATGGGTACCAGGCCACTGAGGCATTCATTTTAATGAAATAGCCGATTCTTTAACATGAGCTTCTTTAAATGGTCTGGTGACATCTGTGCTGCCGGCAACTGTGCATATCACTGCAGCCAGATATAGGCACTTTTCTTTGACTGAACATAAAAAAGCCTCTCATTAGCGAAATCTACAGACTTTATACATCTAAATTATTCTCGGAACCGACAGTGGTGTCATAACCAGCAATTCGAAGTAGCATTTACAAGGCTGTGTTGCCGTATTCCACAACTTAATTTTTACTTGCACAGATGTGGTCTGGCGGCATCCCTATAATGCTACCTCTGCAATGAACCAGAATCTATCGATCACTTTTTATTATCGTGTCGGCGGTTTTCCAATAATCCGCCTTTTTCACGGCGCTACGGCGCATGCGCCCTGCACTGGCGGATTAGTCGCGAAACGTTTTGGAAGGGTCGCGCGCGCGGCCGTGCGGCCCCGTCTCGGGGGAACGTCCCCCGCAAAAAAAAAAGAAAAAAAGAAAAAGAAAATAAAATTGCGCTCGCACGCGCTCTACTGCGAGTGCAAACTCGTGCTGTGTACCTCGTTGAAACTTCACTGGTAGCTCGACGTCGGTGCGGTACCGAAAACGTGCGTAGCGTAAGACTGCAACTCCACTTTTAACAGAAACCGGTGAGGGCTTCGTCTAGACTGCAGAGGGAACCACGTAGTTGCCGCCTTGCATTGATGGCAGTAATAGCAAATTTATTGATAAACCCCTGCGTTACACTTGGACGACACTTAAAAACGCGTTGCTGACGAAGACTTCTTGCAGCGTCGGCCCTCGCTTGCTGGTAGTGGCAGCGTGTGCGCGACTTCACGTACTCGTTCAAGGCGCGGTAACACTGGGTCGATACGAGACTGACAAGACGCGCACGCGTACGATTGGCCGACCATTCAGCACTGTGTCGCTGAGACCATTTTATCATACCAGGCCTACAATACGTAATCGACGAGCGCGAGTTGTACTGCGACGGGCTTTCTTGTCGACGGCACCGATAAAATCAGCGTGCCGACCCTCATTCACCCGAACCCCACGCGATCGGCCGTCGAACCGATAACGCGATAGACGCAACGGCTTCGTGGGTATATATAAATAATCGCGCTTAAAGTGAGTCAATACATGCCCACGAAGTTGAAATGTACAAGATTCGACCCTCTCAATCTGTGCACGTAAGTTTGAGCCAATGTTGATCCTGTTCAGCGAAGGTTAGGCCTGGCCCGTCGAGTTCGCGAGCACCCGCTACCGGTGGACCTGTACTAAAAAGTTTCACGAAACCACAACACGAGAGGGATGGGAGGCCCTGCTCTCCAGCTCGTAGGAGGCGGCCCAGAGAGCTGCCACACTCCAGGCCAGCCGCAGAGCACACGCCAGCGGAGCCCTAGATAGGGGCCCCGACCAACCTGAAGACCGCTCGTCCTATATTTTTTTACAATAAATGTTTTCTACTACTACTACTAAAAAGTAAGCAAGTTAGGACGAAGAAAACTGTTTTTGTAGTCCAGTTCTAGCCTGAGTGATTTGAAATAAACTACTCTTCGCTTCGATCGCCGCGTGCACAATAAGCTGCAAGCGGGGACACAGCAGTGTGCCCAATGGCTGTGCCAACATCTGTACGTCACCGTTCCCGTAGGCTGCCGGTCGTATTCGCAACGTAGATGGGTGGGTTTTTACGTATTGGCATGCTGACACATTTCTTAATTCCTGAGATGTACTCATGACACATTTCTTAATTCCTGAGATGTACTCATTATCTCTGCGTCAAACCCGAAACAAGAGACTTCACATTCGGCACAGCAGCATAAACAACCGCCTCGCCTCGCTCAGTTATATACCAACGGTGTCGGCGATGGCATCCGTGTTTTTGCAGGAGAACAACACGGCCTTTAAATGAGTGCTTATGCGAGCACAGTTTTCTCTAATAATGCTTTATGACACGCGCGAACTAACTATCGCGAAGTTAAAGAAAAGCGAGAATCAGTAATAAATTAACAGCCCGATATTTCTAACTGGATCACAGTCGCCATTGTTTAAGTGGCTCAGCCGCTCATACTGACTCGTCTCACGATGGAACAACGCGGCTCATATGAGCAGATATGTGTGTTTTATTCTACATTTTGACATTCTTTCATACCAGCGCCTTTTCATATATGCACCTTTCCCCCATTTTTTGACGCTAACAACGATCTGTGGCTGTAGATGCCGATGTAAACAAGTGCATTGCTTTGCTAAATCCGACGCGGAAGGCTGCGCACTCGAAAACATCTTATTTATGTGAAATGTCTAAAGAATGTGTAAAAAGAATTACAAAAAAGCGAGGTGTAAGTGCAGGAGTTAGCGCCAAGAAACTCCAAAGCAACCGCTACGGCAGAGGGAACTCGGCGTGCCTTTATCGGCCGCACTCGAAACGAAACAGCACACTCAGGCCTGCTCACCCTACATGTATATAGTTGGTGAGTGCTACATGGCTTCCAGGAATGACATGCTGCCCCCCAGAAGCCATTAATAATTATTCGCGATCCACGAAACGCACAACCGATGTGCACTTAAGACGGGCGCGGGTTCACAAGTCATCGGCGAAAGCCCCAGAACCCTACCAAAACGTTTCCAGCGGCGCGCGGCAGAGGGCAGCACAGGAAAATGAAAAAGGCGGATTGAAAACGATGTTTGGAAATTCCACTTTGCAATCTATGACTGCCGTTGTGCAGTTCAGTTGTACTCTTACTTGAACCCACGGTGTTACTAGGATATAGCCCCAGGAACGTTTGCCGAGCCATTTATAATTTTCTCTGACACAAAAACATTGTCTTATTAATATTTTCCCATTTTCCTTGATTGATTTATTTATATTTCAATAAATAATAAATTTAGAAAATTCAAAAAGTAAATTACAAAATCAGAAAAATATTATTAATATTATTCAAAATTTAAGTCTATCCTCTACTGTAATTTATTATTAAGTTCATATTACTGTTCCTATCTAGGCAAGGCTGACTAACTTAGTATAGACTACTTTATTTCTTTTATTATCAGTTCATTTCTCATCTTCAATTATTCAGTTGTTTTGCCTTTTATTACTTATTTATTTCTAAACAAATTTTTTGCAGATATATAATATATAACATGGGGTAGTAAATTCAAAACTTGTGTCTAGAAATATGCAAGTGTAAAATGAGGTGCTGGTGGAAGGTTCTTTCCATCTAACTTCATCCACTGCCGCGTCATATCAACACTATCGTCAAAGCACGGCTATCACTTTCAGTGCTTTTATGCAGATGCAAATCATCATTTCAGCTAGATGACTCAATCAAACGAAATTTCGTAACAGGCATGGCAACACGTGACTGGCAGTTATTTTTTAAATTTCTGTAGGACGAATGGAGTCTGTAGGCCCCTCAACAGGTCGCCAAAAAGGAAACTAGCTAGAACTTAAACTGGATTGGATGAGCCCAGCCTGCTGCTGTCATTTCGAAAAAACCCAAACACGGGGACGAGGCAGACTCTTGGCCCTTCTTGCGCTGGAAAAATTGTAGCCAAGTAAACTCGTCTACGGCTCTTACTGCGTTAAATGGTATTGGAACTAATCTTGTTGGGAAGGCAAAATGGTTAGCAGATATGGATAAAAAAAAGCAGAATTAATTTATAACGTTGGTTTGCAGAAACTGTGTGTGAGCAGAGCTAAGCTATTTTCTCAATAGGTGTGAAGCCCACTTCCCACTCTGAAACGGAAGCTCCAGAAGAGGCAGTTGTGGCTGACTGTCCCAAGCCGGCATCCCTTGAGACATCATCAAAGGAGATTGGAGGTGTGTAGGATTTGATGACCTGTTGTATAGTGTTGGCACGCAAGTGGTAGCTTAGGTAGCTCAGCTTTTTTTTTCTGGCTTCCTATTGTGTAGTATTATATATGAATTGTCGCGCTCATCGCTGGTGTTTGTAGACAAGCTGTTGTAGTTAAGGAAACTTCATTGTATAGCTGCTCACCACTGCTGGCACAGGAACCACATAGGCCTTGGGTGGCTGTAACTCTGATTGTGACAAGTTTAGCAGTTGATGAAACACCACTTACAGGTCATAGTATATCATGCATAAATACGTGTAATTTGTATGGAAAATAATTTTAGTGGCTTGGTCACCATTACCGTTATACAGTACTCTGGTTAAAATTGTGTTGGGGTGTGTGAGTATACAAAACTTTTTATTAACAAAACTATTATTGCCCTGTTTCATTCTGTCTTCGAAACGGATAGTACGTATTCGTAAATATGAGTATTTTCTTTTTAGTGTGATTAATTTCAATTTCCAACTGTGCTCTAAGTTCTTCCTTGGTGGCCATAATAAATACGTAGACATAAAACGTGAAAAGTTAGTAGTGGAGAATGCTGCATGTCACTCAGGGAGCCGGACTTTTCCGTCTAAACCGGCATAATTTGCACTCGCCAATGAGTCATGGGTTTGTGAATAAACTGCTTGTTTGCTCCTAATGCTTCATTTATACTGTTTATATTCCCACGGGGTTAATGTCACAGTATGTAATGTGGAAGGAAGAGGACATGGTTGGTGCCCTGGGAGACGACGAAAAAGATTCTGGGTTTCGCTTCTCCACGCAGCCATTAAAATCCATCTGTAAATACTAGTACTCTTCTGTTTACACTGCTCCCAACTTGTAATCTCTTCTTCATGTGTCTC
Source organism: Dermacentor silvarum (assembly GCF_013339745.2). Classification (NCBI taxonomy): domain Eukaryota; kingdom Metazoa; phylum Arthropoda; class Arachnida; order Ixodida; family Ixodidae; genus Dermacentor; species Dermacentor silvarum. The sequence continues at coordinate 100,246,754 of NC_051163.1, read as the reverse complement.
GAACCATACCCGTGCCATTTTTTTGAGGTAGTATATTATGTTGGCCAGCATAAGCGTGTTATCCCACCTGTTGTGGGCGCAGACACGTTCATAATTTACCAACCAGTCATCGACGTCAACGCTGTCAATCTCAGAAAACATGCCAGGGTCGCGGGGCTGGGATAGGATGACCGTCGGTGGCATCGACAGGGCCGTGGTGGAAGACTCCCCTTCCAGGTTATGTCCAGATTACGTTCGCTGCAGAGCTCCGTCTTGCGCAAGTGAATACCCCGCACCTCCATCAATAATGTTACGGGAAGGAAGAAGCGTACTAGTATTTACAGCTGTGTTTTAATGGCTGCGTAGAGAAGCGAAACCCAGAATATTCTTCGTCATCTCCCAAGGCACCAACCATGTCCTCTTCCTTCCACATTACATACTGTGACATTACTTTTAATAAGCACTGCTTTATAACGTGCAGTGGAATGAGAGAAATTTGCTAATGTTGGATAAACTAGGATGGGAAGATCGATAGTGAGTGTGTCTGTTCACTATTCAAAAAATGTTTGATTTTATATGGTTCTGGTACAGTTTCATTCATATTTGATTTTGTCTGCACTGCTAATTTGTTGCATGATGTTAAGTACAATTAAGCCCCTCAATCATGGTGTATACATTTGCATGCACTTGTTTTTACCAGTTTTTACCAGTTCTGTCTGGTAGAGGCAAGGACAAAATACCATGAACATTAGGATTGGGTAAACTGAACTCCCTGTGTAGGAAATGTGGAGACATTTCATATCAATGTACTGAGCATTGCTACACATGACTACTTTAATTAAGGCATGTGAGACAACACCCGGGACGAAGGCAGGGCTCTTATATTTCAACATAGCGCGAGCCAGCCAACAAGCCCCAACCCGACAAATGATGATGATTATGAGGATGGTTATATACAGATGAAGACGATGGTGAACTGCACAGTTAGTGCTCACACTAACTTCCCCCCCTCACGAAAGCAATCAGCAAGGCAGCGAGTCAGAAAGGGTACAAACGCCGAAGATACGGCTTCAGGTGAGAGACGTGAACTATTTCAGTGCTGCGACAACGGCGGTCAGTATATGGGCCGCGATACCTGTGAAGAAACTTTTCACAGAGCCCCGGCACTCGAACAGGTGTCCACAGGAGCACTTCGTCGCCTGGGCGAAACGAAATTACACGACGGGTCGCATCACTACGGACTTTCCTCTTGTACTGAATGGTCGCGGTGTTGGCAGTGGGCGACACGGGCGGCGAACTCCTCTGGTAGAGATGCGGATGGAACAGAAGGCGTAGAGAGAAAGGTGGTGCCCAAAACAAAAGATGGTGCACGGCTGTACACGAGGAAAAAGGGGCTGTAGTTTGTTGTGCATTGAACGGCTGTATTATAAGGAAACGTGACGAAAGAAAGTATAGTGTCCCAGTTTGTGTGGTAAACTTTAACATACATGGAGATCATATTGGAGAGAGTTCGATGGAAATGCTCAGTAAGACCATTGGTTTGGGGATGATACGCTGAGGTGGCCTTATGGATAGTGTTTGTAGCCTGCAGGACTTCAGCAAGAACATGGGAAAAAAATGCCTTGCCACGGTCACTTACATTATTTCGTGGGATATTGACGTGCTGTGTTTGCAAACATGGCTAAATGTTTTTCAATGCACGCAACAAAAATGGGCTAAAATTGACATGACTGGCTGTCCAGTAAATCTAGAACCATTTACTGAGTAGTTACGATGACTCCTTAGAAAATTCAGAAAAGTTTGTTCTACCACTTTGAATTTATTTCAGTGGAAGCTGCAGCTGCTGACACATCAACAGTGCATCATAGTTCTTTACTGAAGGGTTTTAGTTGTCTATTCAGGGAGGAACGTACTCCATACTTATTGAACCCGAAGATAGGATGTTGTGGAGGGGTAGGCACAAGACGCTTTGTTTTGAACTGGTACTGACACAACTTTTTTTATCAAGGGGTTTTTTTCTTCATTTTTTTGCTTGATCGGGTAGCTGTCAACTTTGTTACTACAGTGTCATGCCATAGTTCTTGAACATGTAAAAAACACCAATTACCGTATTTACTCGCATAGTTTCTACACTTTTCTTGTGGAAATTGACGCAATTATGAGGAATGCTAGAAATAAAGGGGGAGGGGAATTAAAAAAATGTTCTAGGTGCTAAATGTGGCTCCCATACCACCCATTGTAAGCTGAAAGTAATTACTTCTAAATGGCACTTCGTCATAATAGTAAGAACTGCAATGGCGTTTTATTTGCTAAACTTATTGCTAAAAGTCGCTATTTCTAAAATTCATCTGGTTACATAGTTAGGCAACATAGCAAAATTGAGCAATTGTCTGCATTTTTTGTGCTGTCTGCATTGTTGTGACTGGATATGGAAAATGTTGAGCGCATGCGTGCTGTGCACAGCCACGGCAGAAAAGGTTCGGAAAAACAAATGGCGGAAACCACGGCTTGACTGCCATGCACAATCATGAGCGGACTGAACAAGCAGATGACAGTCGCTGCAGCATTTTTCGAGGCTGGTGATTACTCAAAGGAAAAAATTTAATTTCTGAAGGTCAGTGTTGGCAATGTGAACACTGTGCGAGGAAATACAGTATATCCTCTGTTAAGGTGACCATTTCAATATGCATGCCTAATGGAGTGCAGCTTCTTAGTGAAGGGTTTGTTTACAAGTATGTCACAAAATCAGAGGTGTCACAAATAGCTGACACACGCTGGTTAGCCTGTTCCAGTGGCTGCAAGCTACACAATGATCATGTCTCACTAAAAGCCGAGGGTGCGCATCACATAGATCATTTTTTCCTCATTCATTCAATGCTTTTCCTCATTCCACATGAGATAATAAGCTTGGTCTCCTGCTGCTGTCATCCTCTACACCCCCCATTTTCCCGACGCCCACAGATGACTTGTAAACCAACCCTGTGTCAAGAAATTTGGCGCACATTTTGAATTTGTCGCTATAAAAGATGTCTTAATTCATTATTTCTTGCCTGTTAAAAGGATTCAGGCATCATACCATGATTTACATGATTTAGGAGTCAGCTGCTTGTTATCAAACCGAGCAGAAAAGGCGAAGCAGTCATGTCTCACTTCTCCTTTAAGAAAAGGGTTTAGCAGAAGAGCCACTCTGACCTGTGCATATATTCTGAAGGTACGATCTCTACCAAAACACATTTGCTATCCACTTGTAACAAAATGCCTTTCCAGACGAATATTCAACAACAAACCACATACTACTAAACCACTGCTCTTGCGATTTGAAGAGATCTGTCAGAATCTTGGCATAGCCGATACATTACGTGACATTGTCACAGACATGATTCACTACCCCCATGGTTCAACTTCCCCACAGCTTGCGATCTCACCCTAACACAATTCCGTAAAGCACAGACTCCACCCCAACACATTATTCAGGAATTCCTTGCAATAGAGGAAAAATACAGCAGTTTCACAAGCTTTTATACTGATGGTTCAAAAACGATTGGCCATGTTGGAAGTGCAGTAGTCCAAGGGAACTGGGAAGAAACCGTTAGACTTCCGCAATATACATCTATCTTCACTGCTGAATGTTACGCCATTTCCATAGCCGTCGAAAAAATAGTAAAGGAGAACCTCACAAATAGTATTATATATACAGACTCCCTAAGTGTACTCAAAGCTCTTCACTCCAGAAATGCAGTCACACCGCTATTGGGGGACATTATACACAATGTAATAAAAGCCACCACACAAGGACAGAACCTTAAGTTATGCTGGGTTCCGAGCCACGTCGGAATTAGCGGCAATGAAAGAGCAGATGTATGCGCAGCACAGGCTAAATACAAACAAATCAAGAAAATAAATATACCTCCTAAAGACTGCATGAATTTCATACATTGTAAACTAAGGTAAAAATGGCAGTCTGCTTGGAACAATGAACTAAATAACAAACTACACTTGGTAAAGCCCGTGTTAGGCGAATGGCGATCTTGCGAACACAAGGAACGGTTCAAAGAAGTGATTCTATGCCGCCTTCGCATAGGACATACACACCTCACACACAACTTCCTACTAACAAAGCAAGACAAGCCCCAATCTGAAACATGTGGTGACGAACTAACAGTGAATCACGTCTTATTTTCATGCAGAAAACATGAAACACTGAGGAAAAAATATTTTACTCCATTTTACAAGGAACACATTCCTTTTCACCCCGCTTTGTTTTTAGGCGAACATGTGCTTCTTGATATATCAGATGTTTTTAACTTTTTAAAGGAAGCAGGTATTCTCGAAAAACTATATTCTCAACGCGTGCTTCGCTACATATTATGCTACACCTCACCCACCTTCTCATCCCCGAAAAGGTCAAGGTCTTTCTTTAAATTGTTGGGACCCTAGCGGGGTCCTTGCCCAGACAAGGACTCGCTGAGGTGACACAACTTTTCGGAACAATTATATCTTGTGTTTAGCGCATGATAGCCTTAGCTGCTTATGTGCCATTAAACCCAACAACAACAACATTTTCAAAGGACATTACTTCTTTAAGAAAAGGGTTTATTCAAAGGATATTAGTTTGCCTGTATATCAGGGGTACTTCCTTGCAAAAACAGGAAATGGCCACAACCCCTTGGTCCTAAGTTGTAATTTATTGCTGATGACATCAGGAAGGTTGCAGCCCAACTTGCTGCACAGCTCACGGCTCTAAGAATCCGGATAGGCCGTTACTAGAAACAATCTAATGCAAGATCTGTAATTGAAAGTGACTGGGAGGGGACTTTGTTGGAACACTTGGGACATAAAATAGGCTGATTTTATTTTTATTGCATCTGCAATGATGCTTAATCTTTTACTTGGTTTCATCTCACCTAAGCGTGACACATTGCATAGTACTCTGCATGCAGGCATGCCCTGTGCTACTCAATAAGAAAGAGTACAAAAACAAACTGCAAATAGCAGCTAACTTGAGACCAGTCGAAAGTGTCAATAAACCACTGCTTGGCTGCTCTGAAGGGGGGTGAGAATATTAAGTCCTATGTATTATTTTTTTACAGCAGCAGCACCACCACCTGCAGCATTGGTAGCTGTGCCAGCTGCCTCAAGTGAGGCTATCGTGCCCAATTGTTCCTTCACAGAGGATGGACAGGTAAGATGATGTGGGATGCATGAAAACAATTGCAGGTGCATAAACTATCATGACATTGACTCTTGATGTCTTCTGTAGCTGTCTTCCGAGTTTCAGCGTAATTAACCAAAAAAGCTGTGATAAGTATGCAGGTGCATGTTAACTCTCACTTCTTGCACAAAAGGAGTATAGCAGCCGTCAATCTGCACTTGAACTGACATTGGCATGGCAAGCGCATAAAATTATCCTGGCCCTTCTGTGGTGAAGGAGTGGTGATAAAGCTCTCTTTAATTAAAGCTCGTGATGTTCATGTGAGAAGTAATGTTATTTGCTTGTCATTTGGCAAGTACCATGCGAAATGAAGTACCTCCCATAGTACTTTGTGTAAATTTGTATTTTAAACAGCGTTCAATTGTGTACTCCTAGCAGGTCATTTTTGTCATTGGGATGGGTAAGCCAATTGCTGTTCGCTATAACAATTTTTCAATTGTGTGTCTGCAGGTTCATTTGGCCAACAAGGTATTTATACCGAAGGCCACGTATGAACATCTGATGGGTGTTCAGAAAAACTCCCACTTCGTGAAAAGATCGGCAACAGCTATCTGGTCCACAGAAGTACTGGCGCAGAGAAGTTTCACGGGAACTTTGGCTAACCGATTTGTGGCGGAAGGGGGCCGGAAGCAGCCACAGCGGCCCTTGTCACCTCACAAAGTGAATGCACTGAGAGGTCAGTGTACAAGGTTGTAGTACCTAGCTTATATGCCTTTCAACCACGTGTCATGCATATTGTTTATAACATGTTACCAATTTAGTGACTATCGTGTCCTGCTCCTGAGCACAACTTTGAGCTCAATTCCCAGCCATAGTAGCTCCACACAAGTGGACGAAATGCTGAAACTTTTGTGTTCTCGCGTGTACTGCGTACTAAAAGACTTAAATATTGTTAGGGATCTACTACTATGTCCTTTGCGGCCCACAGCACAGTTTTTGGGACATTAAGCCTAAATTACTATCCAACATAGTACTGGAATTCCAGCAGAAATAGACCTTGCAAATGTTTGTGTGCTACATTGCAGTGCTACGTATGATGCTTCACATTACTTGTTACTTTTGTTGAGTGTGATATGTCAGTTATCTATGGAGTAAGGACTAATTGGTGCTGGCCTTTTTTTGTAATGTGGTGTCTGTGAGGATTGTGCCGATTATCTTGTGCATTTGTGTGTAGTACGCATTGCTACTTTGTGCTTTGTGTGAGCTGCCTTGGCGCTCATGCCTCCTTTTACACATGGCCACATTGCCACTTTCCTTACCATGCCTAGCTGTGCATGTAGTGCAAGACTACCTGTTACTGCCTATCACAAAAAAAGTAAAGGCTGGTTAACCATCATCAGAAGCTGGCAGATGGCCTGCCTTTTTTTTTCTTCTTTTCTTTGTGATAGGGTGTACCTTGATGTGGGGACTTCTGCTGGCTTAGAGCTCCAAGTCGGGCTACTTGGTTGACATGCATGGTATAAATTTTTTAACTGCGCTAATTCACACTGACAAGGACGAGGCAGACAAGACGTGCGCAGACTGTGCACGTCTTGTCTGCCTCGTCCTTGTCAGTGTGAATTAGCGCAGTTAAAAAATTTATACCATTCTGCTGGCTGCTTTGGTTTCAGCGAGTTAGCGCGCTTTGGCTGGCCCAGTTTCAGGAGGCGGCACATGTGTGCTGTGGCCTATTAAAAGCATGCAGTATATACTTTCAACGTTACTGTGCACTACACAATGCAGTCCCAAGCAGATACTTGAATATGCTTATGGCACTCGTGTAGGTGGGCATAATTTCTAGGGATGCACATGAATTTGCTAGGTTCATAATATATGCTGTGGCTGCTTAACCACCACCTCTGTTTCTCGTAATTTTACGAGTGGACGAACACTGCTGCTGGCAGCTCAGATTCTAGGCCCGAGACTGCAAGAATCCCATCAAATCACGTGGACACCGGGCCACGCGGGACTGGAGGGGAACGAGAGGGCGAATGCCTTAGCTCTAGCGCTAATCAACCTAGCGGGGCAAAAACAATCGTCTCATCAATCCTCACCCTTTACCTTCGTGCCCCTGCCATCCAATTACTGCGACCAACCCGAGATCCAGCGACTCAACCGCAGGATTTATCCTCCCCCTCACAAAAAGTACAGCACTGAAGAGGCAGTAGCTCTCAGACCTTATCCAAACAAACACATTCCCAAACCTATACAGATACAGCAAAATATACCCACAAACATATCGCGGCATCTGCCCTTCGTGCGGCGACACACGCCCTACACTTTTTGACATCTCATGGGGGTGCGGGGGCAAACCTCAACACTTAAGATGCCTAGCACGTCATTAGAGCGGTGGGAGGTAACGCTGACCAGCGATGCCCTGGCAGGACAAGAAGCTCTCGTCCAGCAAGTACGTCGAGCAGCCATGGCCAGTGGAGTCCTAGAATGAGGACACCACCCACTCGTCCTCAATATCGACCTCAATGGTCCAAATAATTGTTTTCTCTATCTCAGGGTAAATATGTCAGCATTACCAAAGAGTGAAAATGTTTTGCGGTAAGCTCCTATGAAATATTGAATGTACTGATTGTTAAGCATACGATAAACTACAGCTTAAGTGATAAACCAGTACATGTAAGCTGTATGAAGACTAGGTTGTAGATTTGTTGCCTCTGTGTATAGTTATGGTTAGTGCTGCTTTAGCATGTTTGTATTAGTGAGATTCCACTGTAATCTACTGGTGCATTGATAAGTATTTCTAAAGTTCAAGTAAAATCGAATTGTATTGCATGCATTGTTTTCACATGGAAGGCAGGGCATGAATCTGCAGCAAAAGTACTGAAACTTAAATAAACAATTCTTGTAGTTTTTTTCAGGCCCTATGCCTCCACAAAAGGCCTCTCTGAAGTGGATACCAGTGAAGCCACTAAGAAAATTAGAATGTGGCTCTCCCAGAAGACTAGTGAGCTGCGGCGAACACGGATGGCCACATCAAAAGAGCAATAAAGCCATTGTATAGTCGTGAAACATGCTAATCGTGACCTCATTGTTGGCACTGTGATACTGGTGCTGATGCGTATGAAATCGCAGTAGATGACGGCTGATTGCACCAGGACACACCAGAGCTGGTCACACCAGGTCACACCAGACCGGCTGGGTTACACCAGAGACGCCAGAACCCGTGTTGGAATTACCGCTCTGGCATAAATGCCAGACATGAGCTGGTGGATTTTTTCACTGGAGCTATATCAGGAAGTGTGCTTACCTTCTCTTCACACAAGATTCCACATGCTTACGGTTCAAACCTACTGAAGAACTTATGAATCTCCTCTTAGACGTACAGAATATGTATTTATTTGTGAACCAAATTCATTTTTTGAGAACATGTTGCCATGGTTACATACCCCACAGGTTGGATTTGTGCAGGCACAATTAGCACCTTTAAATGTTCACATTAGGGAAATGATTCCGTTTGATAGGTTCACATTGTCACTCAAAATAGAATTTGCAGACATTTTTTCCAATAATGCAGAACTGCTGCCCCCAACATATTTTAATACCTTTTTTGCAAGACTATTTGGCCCATTTCCCAATAAATGTAATAGCAACTGATGCTTCCTCGTGTGAAGAGAAGGCAGGTGTGGGAATATACTCACCATCCCTCGATTGGTCTTTTTCACTTCGCCTGCCCCAGATTACACATCAGTTTTCAGGCCAAACTTCTGGCAATAGTTGTTGCATTGTGAAAGTTACCGCTACATGTTACAAAAGTTATCGTCGCAGATTCTCTTTCTGTATGCAGTGCGCTTAATGTGTCTACAAATTCGACAGCTTTGAACATGTTTTATACATTAGCTCCACCCCACTTATGGTTAGATCATTTAATATTGGTACCAGGCCACCGAGACATTCATTTTAATGAAATAACCGATTCTTTATCATGAGCTTCTTTAAAGGGTCTGGTGACATCTGTGCTGCCGGCAACTGTGCATATTGCTGCAGCCAGATATAGGCAGTTTTCTTTTTACTGAACACAAGAAAAGCCTCTCATTAGCAAAATCTACAGACCTTATACATCTAAATTATTCTCAGAACCGACAGTGTTGTCATAACCGGCAATTTGAAATATCATTTACAAGGTTGCGTTGCTGTATTCCACAACTTAATTTTTACTTGCGCAGATGTGGTCTGGCGGCATCCCCATTATGCTACCTCTGCAATGAACTAGAATCCATCGATCACTTTTTATTATCGTGTCGGCGGTTTTCTAATCGAAAACGATGTTCGGAAATTCCACTTCGCAATCCAAGACTGCAGTTATGCAGTTCAATTATACTCTCCCTTGGAGCCACGGTGTTAGGATAACCCCAAAGAAACATTTGCCGGCGACCTCCGGGGGCAAGGTTGCAAGCCGTCACGATGATACAAAGCCCCTGTTGCTTCCACCGCAGGACGCTATGACACAGACAAGCCGTAAGAGTGAAGAAGTTGTGTCCGTGGACCTTATTGTTTTTGTTTTGTTGATGGGCAGAAAGTGACAGCTTTGGTTGACACTGGTGCTGACTTCTGCATTATAAGTCATGACCCCGCAGTTTGTCTCAAGAAAGTAAAGATGCCGTGGACAGGGTACCATATAAGGACTGCAGGCGGCCAGTTACTGATGCCCGCCGGATGATGTACGGCGAGAGTCAACATAGGAGGTGCATCTTTCGTCATTCTTCCCGGGTGCTGTAAGGACTTGATTCTCGGAATGGACTTTATGTGGGAATACTGTGCGGTCATCAATATCCCAGACCGTTTGGTAACATTTTACCTAATCCTGATCCAGTTGATTGCTTAGCACCACCACGTAACTCATTACGCCTGAATGATGACGGTGTTGTCATCCCACCTCGGTCGTGCACCCTTGTTTCTGTGGCGTGCAACATGCCGTTCGACGGTGAAGGAGTTGCAGACCAAATAATGTGGCTGTTGTTTACCCACGATATTTCAGTCGCACGAGGTATTGTCAGCGTTGTTAATGGGCACACGGATTTGTTACTGACAAATTTCAGTATGGAGCGTCGGCACCTTCCAAGGGGCACGGCTGTGGCCTATTTCGACGGTGTTACAGATGTTAAAGACTGCTTTTCAATGCTCAAAGAAGCATCTGCGCAAAATCCAACTCCTGTTCTTGACGTCAGCACTACCTTGCCGCAGGAAGAACGACAAAAACTCGCATTACTAGCCGAGTTCCAGGACTGCTTTGCCTCAGCATAAGGAGTCGGTCGCTCACCCTTAACCAGGCACCGAATAATCATTGATGACATGGCCAGACCAATTCACCAGGGGCGCTATAACGTAAAATGATTCCAAACTGTTTTGATTCCAAACTCCTGACGTCAAATTTACGTAAACACCGAGGCAAGCATCGGGCGGTGACCCGCAGCGTTGTCTGAACAACCCAATGAAACGCTCTCCGCGTTTATACGAGGTCACCTTTGTGCGCTTTCAAAACCACTAACATTGCCTACACTCAGCAGTTTTTCTTATCTAATTGGCTGACATGAGGCGAGGAGCACGCTCCAGTGGTGAGGGTTTCGATGGGGCCGAGCCAGCACAGTGAAAATAGATAACCGCATGAAGAGGGTGGTGCCGGCTTCTCCGATTGGTCCGCTTCGCCTTACTTGGCTTGCGGTGGCTGGTGAAAAATCGCGGCGGCGTGCAACGGAAGGATAAGAATGCCGCTAAAACGGATCCTCAGCAAGGAAGAGTTGGTAGAGCAATGTCGTATGCATGCCGAAAGAGCTCGATAACGTTTTACTGTCAGGCAAAAGGTTTATCATGCGCAAATAAATACATGCTCACCGGCAGATGCGAGTAGCTAGGGCCTGAGCGATCGGCGGGCAGCCATCTTCTATTCCTTTCGGAGCGGGGCAGTCTGTGGCTATTCAGAAACATTTTGAGTTTTGTTTGGCATATTAGTGCATTTTTTTCGTGTACACGTCACTTTGACGTGGTGAGTTTTCGCGGTTTTGTGAGGTCGCATGACAGACAGGCGAAGTGTGCGTAGGCAGAAAACATTGGACCAATTAGCAGAGGGCTAATGGTGAAAAAGCGTTGAATCAGGAATGATTATTTTTCTTTTGTGTGGTTTAATCATGCATAATCAGTGTGTACACATTATATCAGATGGGGAGCTATCGCGGTTTTCGTGACGTTGTGTGACAGACAGGTGAAGTTGGGAGTGTCCTGAAAATGTTTTGACCAATCGTGGAGGCTGATTGCAGAAATTGGAATCAAAACAATTTGGAATTATTTTACGTTATAGCGCCCCAGCACTCTTATCGTGTGGCTCTAAAGGAATGTGAAGTGATACAGGAGCAAGTAACTAGAATGCTCGAAGACGACGTAATTGAACCATCAGAGTCCCTGGGCATCGCCTGTAGTTTCAGTCAAGAAGAAGGACAGCCTGCGCTTTTGTGTCGACTATCGCAAGCTCAATCAGATTACAAAGAAATATGTCTATCCATTCCCATGTATAGATGACTCCCTCGACCGGCTTCGACACTCTCGTTACTTCTCCTCAATGAACTTGAAAAGTGGATATTGGCAAATCGAGGCGGACCCGAGAGACCGTGAGAAAACCGCTTTTGTGATGCCAGATGGATTGTACAAATTTAAAGTTTCGCCCTTTGGTTTGTGCTCTGCACCCGCTACTTTTCAAAGGCTCGTGGATACTGTGTTTTCGGGCCTGACGTGAAAAACCTGATTGGTCTATCTTGACGACGTCATCGTGTTTTCGGCAACATATGACGAGCACCTGCAATGACTCCAATCAGTTCTGCGAGCCATCCGGTCGGTGGGCCTCACGCTGAAGCTAGAGAAATGCGACTTTTGCTGTGAGGAACTGCAGTTTCTTGGTCACGTCGTGAGTTATGCTAGTGTTCGTCCCGATCCTGAAAAAATTGCCGCCGTTGAACAGTTCCCCCTACCGTCCGATAAGAAAGCGGTCAGGCGCTTTCTTGGCCTCTGCGCGTATTATCGTCTGTTTATCGCAGATTTTGCACGCATTGCGTCACCGTTAACACACCTCACGAGAGATGACGTGGCATTTGTGTGGGGAGACGTACAGCAAACTGCATTTAATGAGCTGAAGAAACGGCTACAAACCCCTCCAGTACTTGCGCACTTTGACGAAGCAGCCCCTACGACACTTCACATTGATGCCAGCAATGTTGGCCTGGGAGCAGTACTTGTGCAGCTGCAGGACGGAGCTGAAAGGGTGATTGCCTGTGCAAGCAGAATGCTCTCGTCCACAGAAGCAAGTTACTCAACAACTGAGAAGGAATGCCTTGCCATGGTATGGGCGGGTATGAAATTTCGCCCATATTTGCATGGCCGCCCTTTCAAAGTTATTAGTGAACATCACTCACTATGCTGGCTGACAAACCTGAAAGTTCCTGCTGGGCGATTAGCACGCTGGAGCCTCAGGCTACAAGAGTTCGACATGACGGTCATGTTCAAGTTAGGGAAAAGGCATACCGACGCTGACTGTCTGTCGCGGTCACCGATAGAGTCGACTGCTTCACCCCATGAAGAGGAAACGCCATTCCTCAGGGTTCTTGATACGGCCGCTGTTGCACACCAACAACGTGATGGCCCTGAGTTGCTTGCCCTTATTAATTTTTTAGATGGACGAGCACCCAAGGCGCCTAACATTTTTGTAAGAGGACTGTCATCGTTTTGTTTACGCAACGATGTTCTCTACAAGAGGAACGTTTCACCCATCGGATGCAACTATTTACTGGTCGTTCCTGGTCGTTACTGGAGTGAAGTACTTCAAGCATGTCACAACGAGGTCACTTCTGGTCACTTAGGCTACACGCGCACACTGAACAGAGTACGACAAAGCTACTACTGGCCAAGACTCGCCATGGCCGTGAAACATCACGTACGGACTTGCCTGGATTGCCAGAGGCACAAGTCGCCCCCAGCAAAACCAGCCTGTTTACTACAACCCGTCCAGGTCCCACGGACACCATTTGACCAGACCGGAATGGATCTTTTGGACCCACTTCCGGCGTCTAGTGCAGGAAATCGCTGCATTATTGTCGCGACTGATTACCTGACTCGCTATGCCGAAACAAAGGCTCTCCTGCGAGGAACAGCAGCAGAGGTGGCGCGATTCTTCATAGAGAATGTTGTGCCACGACATGGTGCACCAACCAGCGTAATCACAGACAGAGGAAGCGCATTCACGGCAGTGCTCTTAGATAATGTCCTGATGCTCAGTGGCACGACTCATCGCAAGAAGACAGCCTACCATCCACAAACCAACGGACTCACGCGCTTAAACAAAACTCTTGAAGACATGCTTTCATTGTATGTGGATGTCGAACACAAAAATTGGGACAAGATCCTACCTTACATCACTTTTGCTTACAACACCGCTAAGCAAGAAACAACCCGAATGACCCCGTTCAGCCTTGTTCATGGACGAGAAGTACGGACGATGTTGGATGCAATGCTCCCACATGAATGCGACGACGAAGACACGGATGCGGATGCGTTTACGCAATGCGCCGAAGAAGCTAGACAGCTCGCACGTGTGCGGATCTGCCAACAGCAAGACTACGACGCATGCCGGTATAGACCAGTAACTTACGAAACCGGAGATAGAGTGTGGGTTTGGACGCCCATACGAAGACGAGGACTATCCGAGAAGCTGTTGAGGCGATACTTCGGACCGTATCGAGTGCTACGACGCCTAAGTGACGTCACCTACGAAGTAGTCCCAGATAGCCCCTATTGCACGAGGCGCCGCCAGCACCGGCCTGAAGCTGTGCACGTAGTACGTATGAAACCGTACGTCAGCGAGTGACTGTGCCAGGGACTTCCCTCTAGTCACGTCCTCTAGCATCGGGGCGATGCTTCTCTTTAGAGGGAGGCAAATGCCGCGTCTCTTCTATGTCGACGACGAAGACAACGATGGGAGCTTTAGTAGGCTTGGTCTCGTGCGTTGGCCTAGCGGAGATTAGAAGACGAAGAAGACGGCTCTACGCTCGACTACTATAGCAAGCTGTTTTTGTTATACGTGTCCTCGTCTCTTATTTTCGTTGCACCGCGACAATATATAGAATAAATTTTGAAGCTTCGCACGATAGTGAATCCCAGGATGACTGAAGTGGACAAGGTTGGACACGTTCCTAAGGGGATAGCTGAAGACGTGTACAATTTCTTGATTGGCAAAAAGAGCTTGAACTCTGTGTCCGACGTGATGCAGCACTGTCGCACATTTGAAACACTGAAGATACGATGGATAGCTCTGAAATTTGGCAGTCTGTCTAATGTTCCAACGGTGGCTATAGTGTCGACACAATGTGGCCTAATGACCTCTCGTCGACAATACACCAGATTGTCAGAAAATAATTACTTCGAAGTAAGCGAATCTCTCATTGCCCTAGTGACTTTCAAGACAGCTATGCAAGAGACAACTCGCGCTCATATCGGACACCCTCCGATAACGAACGATGTTTTCGCTCACCTCGTTTCTCTCAGCGAACATCGACTGGCTACCCTCCCCATGAAGAGTGACACTACTATTCAATGCCTTCTGAGAGTACTGGTTACTCCGAGCTGCCACGGGTGTCTCAACCTCTTGTGGCGTCCCGGGTCACATCTCATGATTTTGCAACAACCCCCGTACATACCAGCGAGAGCTTTTGCTCATGTCTGCCCAGCCTTTCGACCGTCCGTTCTCTACGTCACGGCCACCACGCACGACTACCGGTTTACGCTACCCCTCGCTGGCCTTTGATCGAAGCTTAAAGGAACACTAAAGCAAAACAATAAATCAACTTATACTGATAAAGTATTCTTCGAAAACTCTGCTGTCATTAATTACACTGCAGCAGGTCAATTATTAGAAGAGAAAATGAAGCTCAAGGTTAATTTTTTTAAAATTTCGCGTGGGAATCCCAACGTGAGCACTTCAGTGTGACGTCACGACTTCTAAAGTAATTATTCGTATTTGGGCCACGTTGGCTTGGTAAACGTTCGCGAAAGTTACTATGTTCAGTTTTGGACTCCTTTAGAACACAATGTAGTCAATCTTTACCGCTAAAAAATTAACCGAGACCTAGAAGACGCTGTCAAAAGCCTCTGTGTTTTTTGTTTCTTTCTGGCTTACCAAGCGGCTTCTCGCGGTAAGAGTGGTGTTTTCGGTATTGTGGAAGGGTAATCTACTGATACAAAACACCTCATTTTTCTCTTTAGTGTCCCTTTAACGCCGCCACTAGCTCCATAATCCCTATCGCCATGGCGACGCACGCAGTCACCACAGCCGGAAAACTAGTCGGCGCGGCTAATGTCAGTGAGGCCGCAAGATACCAGGCACTATCAAGAGATATACCGCCGTCAGTGTTTATGCTGAAGAAAAAAGTCCATGTACTTGGTGGCGTACCTACCATGGCACTTGTGGATACAGGCGCGACAATTTCTGTGATGAATGTTAATTTTAAGAACCTTCTTGGACTGAAGGTGATGTTTTGTCTAAGCCGTGGTGCGACATTACGAGGTGTGAGCAGTGATGCGTTGTGTCCTGTGGGAGTTTGCACTGTGGACGTGTGTTCATGCGGCAGTGTTTCTCACAGAATCTGCAGTTATTGCACGATCTACGCGTGACATTATTTTAGGAATCGATTTGTTGCAGAAGTGTGGGGCAACTGTTGACTGCAGATGTGGGCGCCTTTCAGTGCATGGTAGTTTCCTAGCTGCGCTCTTGGAGAATTCATCCCATGATGAATGTATCTTTTTTGTCTCTGAGGACATGGTCGTTCCTGCATTTTATGCTGTGTGTGTTCCCGTAACCTGTTCTAGCGACTACGTGAAAGAACATTTTAGTTCCCCATTGCGTGGTGTCTGTAGTTAAAGAACGCGCAGGTGTGTGGACAATTAACAGTTCAATGGAGCCTGCAGTATTGCCTGCCTCATGGCATGAAACTTCCTGTATCCAAACCCGAATCCTCTACAACGCTGGTTGCGCATGTTGATGTTACAGGCGAGAATGGACATCTTGGTTTTCAAGGTTCAGGCGTTTCACAACTTCTACAAATGACCAGCAAGTCACTTAGCCAAAGCGTTCTTTCCAAGCACTTGAAAGTGTTCTACTTTTCAAAAAGCAGCAAAATGCCTTTAATTCCAGCGTCTCGAACACATCGTCGGATCAACACCGCTTCGGCGCATCCCATACGGCAGAAACCTTACAGAGTGTCACCATCAGAGCGCAACATCATCAACGAGCAAGTGCAAGATATGCTAGCAAAGGGAGTAATTCAAGAAGCGGTTACAGTTACCACGAAATTCCGTTACCAAGAAAGACGTCTATCCGCTGCCCCATATTCATTACACCATTGACTATCTGCATTCTGCTTCCTACTTTTCTTCCATGGATCTGAGAGTCGGTTATTGGCAAATTCCGATGCACCCAGCTGACAAGGAAAAGACGGCATTCGTTATGCCTGACGGGCTGTACGAATTCAACGTCATGCCGTTCGGATTGTGGAATGCGCCGGCGACATTTGAAAGGTTCATGGACACTATTCTGCGTGGTTTAAAATGGCAGATTTGTATATTCTACCTTGATGATATCGTAATTTTCGGACGCACATTTCAGGAGCACACTTTGTACTGGACTTCGAAAAGGCTGGTCTTGAGCTGAATTAAAAAAATGGCATTTTGCCGAGCGCCAAGCACTGGTGTTAGAACATAGAAGACGGCAGAAGACGGCAGCCGTTGAATCATTCGAGTAACCTTAATCTGTCAAACAGCTTCGTAGGGCTCTGCTCATATTTCTGGCGGTTCATACCCGGTTTCGTGGATGTCGTTCACCCTCTGACGAATGTTCTGCATAAGAACACTCTGTTGCAGTGGACCCCTGAATGTGAAGCTGCTTTTCGCCAGCTGAAGTTTTTGTGAACTTCACAGCCAATACTCTGGCACTGCGATCCTTCGTCTTCAACAGAGATTCACCCAGATGCAAGTGGCGTCGGCATCGGTGCTCGTTCACTGCTCTAGCAACAGAGAACATGTCGTAGTGTACGCAAGCCGTTCTTTAAGCAAGCCGGAACACAACTACACTGTGGCGGAACAAGAATGCCTAGCGGTAGTATTTGGCACTCAGCGGTTTCGCTCGTACGTCTATAATCGCCCGTTCACCATCGTCACAGATCACCATTCTCTTGGCTGGCTGGTCAATCTTCGTGACTCATCCGGTCCCCTTGGGCGATGAGCCCTTCGTCTACAGGAATGTGTGCATTATTTCGTATCAGAGTGGTCGTCGACATGGTGACGCGGATTACCGTTCTAGGATGCCACTACGTACGACGGATTTTGACGCCGACAGCTTTGACCACCTTATCGCTTCCCTGTCGCCTGACTTTCCCGATGAATTGACATTCGCTGTAGAGCAGCGCAAAGACCCAAGCTTGAAAGCTATTTCCTCTGCCACACAGGGGCCTAGAACTGAAGGCCGATTTTGCGTCCATGATGGTCTCCTTTACAAAAAGAAGTTATCATCGACGGGCGCCTGCTTTCTACTGGTGGTTCCAGAGTCTCTTCAAACATCTGCTCGGCGCGTTACGCATGATGACCCAACCTCTGGCCACTTAGGGACTGCGCGAACAGTTAGTCGCACCAAAGAACGATTCTACTGGTCTCATTTGCACAAAACAATTGACACCTATGTGTCCAGTTGTACACTGTGTCAGAGCTGCAAGTGACCTACCTCAGCTCCAGTCGGTCACCTACAGCCAGTAAAGCCCCCCAGTTCCCCTTTTGAAAAAGTCGGCATAGACCTGATCAGACTGTTTCCGCGTTCTCCAAGGGGCAAACGGTGATGATTGTGTGTGCAGACTACCTGACGCGGTATTGCGAGACGGCAGCCCTATCCTCCACCACTGCAGCGCAGGTTTCTGATTTTATGCTGCATTCAGTCATACTCCGACACGGGCTGCCTCGCGTGATAGTAAGTGACCGTGGTAGCCAATTTATTGCCAATGTTGTGGAAGAATTGCTGCGTTCGTGTGCCTGCAAGTTTCGACACTTAACAGATTATCATCCACAAACTAATGGCCTAGCACCGAGCGCACAAACCGAACATTGATCAGCATATTATCAATGCACGTCGCTTCGGTCCACAAGAGCTGGGATGAAGTATTACCATTCGTGACGTACGATTTCAACTCTGCGAAACACGAAATTATCTGTTTCAGCCCTTTCTTCTTTTTTTACACGTGTCAACCTCGTCATACGCTGGACACTATATTTCCTTTTGTCTTCCATGAGGATTTGTCTATCGCGGAGGCACTGTGTCGTGCAGAGGAGGCTCGTCGACTTGCTCGCTCACGTACATTGGCCGCGCAAGACCACTCTAAAACACGCTACGGCAGTCAACACCAGCATGTTACCTATTTTCCCAGTGACCTTGTGTGACTGT
This sequence comes from Dermacentor silvarum, assembly GCF_013339745.2. NCBI lineage: Eukaryota > Metazoa > Arthropoda > Arachnida > Ixodida > Ixodidae > Dermacentor > Dermacentor silvarum. The sequence goes on along the minus strand of NC_051163.1, from coordinate 100,228,110 downwards.
GGACTCCAATACGCAGACATGGCTTGAGCCAAAAGCTACTTACAGCAGGGGCGTAGCCAGAATTTTTTTTTTTTTTTTTTGGGGGGGGGGGGGGTTCACCGGCCCGACCGGGGGGGGGGGGGGGGGCAAGCTTCTGCTTTCCTCTACGTCACGTGATCGATAATAAATATCGGTAGTTTAGGCAGACTCTATACATGTATATCAAAGACATGGGACCGCCCCCCCCCCCCCCCCCCCCCCTCGCGTGTGCGTGTGAAGCACTTTAGTAAAAATTAAAGTAAGCTCAGTAAATACAGTAAGTACGACAGGTACAGTGGGCGTTTGGAGCAACGGTATCTCATCGCGCCACTGAATCACTGAATGGACCAGTCTTCGAAAACGCATCATTGAGACCACCCGTGCGATCGGAGAACACATCATTAATTGTTAATTTCCGTTAAGCGTAGATGGCGTCGTCCTCGTCGGGGCGAAGTGCGTTTCACAAGTCAAGGACGGCTATACGCGTGAAAATGCACGTGTGACCAGGCTATACCTAGTCCCATAGCAAGTGCTTGTTCGCTGCGTCTTTGCGCTAGAACACTTAAATACGCGCAAAAACGCGTAATGTTTTTTTTTTTTTTTCGAAGCTTTCGTCGCCTTGCTCCCTCATACGAGAGGGTTGCATTTCCGGCGGCAAGTGCATGGGCCGCTGTGTCTTGCGCTGTGTGCGAGCGTGCAGCCGTCATTTGCCTTTACGTCAACAGATTCAGAATTGTACAAAATATTTCATCGCACAGCATAGATATGGCATGTGTACGCATTTTATTAGTGCGTGCAACTCATTTCTGCTTCACTTACGCCGGTGCAAACAGGAAGCGGCCTTGTACCTCACAGAATCTCGACTGATTGGTGTACTAGTGATGAAGGAATGAACTCTGGTCTTGTTCAGTGCATAGTGCACATAATCAATTTCTCAGGACGCGTGAACTCCGACGAGAACTGTCAGCGCCTGCAACAAGAGTTTACTTACGCTGTACTGCGCACAGCAGTAATTCATGCCTGTCAGCTGTCTATTTCGTGCATTCTGTTGCGAGTTGGTGGAATATCACTGCTGTCATCAACCCCTTCGTGTGTACATTGCTGGTTTGGGATTCCACAACAAAACAGCAACTACCAGCCTTCCGTAATTGCTGGTTTGGGATTCAACAACACAACAGTAATTACCAGCCTTCCGTAGGGGCGCAATCGAAAACAAGAGACGTTTCTCGCGCAGACTAAGCCTACGTTCACACTTGGGAAGCGGCAAGCGGGCGGGAAGGCCAAAGCGGGCGGAAAATTTTTTCCGCGCCTGTCCAAGTTGTTCACATTTGTTTTGCTACCGCCGTGGCCGCCGCTGCCGTTTTCGTCCAGATCCATCTAGTCTGCGTACGTTTGTCGGCGTGGTGGCGCTCATTATCGCATTATTTCGAGCGGTATGTTCATTCATTGACCCACGTACCGTCATCAAAAGTGATCATTTTACGCAACTTGGCGTGTCATCTGCGACCTTCGGTAGATTCCTCGTTGGCGTTCCGTAATTCTTCTCACACGGGCGCGGTAGCGCTGAGTCACAGGTTGGTGCCTAGGCATGATAATATTTCTTTAATAGCTTTTATTTACAAGTTGTAATAACATTTCACCATTTCGTATTGTCGGCGCCTCCAGGACACCAAAGGGGCAACGGGAACACCACAGCTAAAACCCGGGCTGGCCCTTGTGTTGGGGCTCGCCAAAGCCTGCGAGTCCTACGTGAGACCTATGCTCTCAATCTATCGTCGCGACGAGAAAAGCACCCCGCGACTTCTGCAACATACCGTACACGTGCGAGGAGAATTATGGAGCGCCAACGAGGAATCTGCCTAACTATTGTTTGCCATGGAAGTGGAAGAAGAAATGGCTTTTATACTTCTACCTACTTGTTTTCTAGAAATGGACAATGAATAAACGGAAGACGCGGACACTTCGGAAACGGCGGTGGTGGGTTCGCCTGGCTTTGCAAAAGCGCGAGAAGTTGGGTCACGCCAAGGCTTCGTTGCCGCACCTCCGGTCGCGCGCCGTTGAATACTATCGCGAGTGTGGTGACAGTACGTTTTCGTGCCACTTTTGTCGTAGAGCAAGGACTGGTTCTTGATCGCGTCGATCAGCATTACAGCCTACACTTTTGGTGCCATGTTCAATTTTACGACCGGTTGTTTACATGCTAGTGTAGCTTCCAATGAAGCAGAACGACTTTCCACCGCGTTTCCGCTTCGCATGGCGAAAAAATCGGCCCGACACCGATTTGGCTCGCAGTCTGTTTTTCTGCCTGTTTTGCCGCCTAGGCGGGCGGATTTTTGCAAGATTTTGCCGCTTCCGACAGCTTCGAGACCAAGTGTGAACGTAGCCTAAGATCCTGCGCGAGCGCGGCCTAATCGGCACCTGAAGGGAAGCGGCGGAAATGTATACCGGAGGAAGGCATGGTTGCGCGAACAGGAAAAGAAAGACATGGAAAGAAAAGTAGGAAACGATAGGTCAGGCGCTGATCTGCAGACATGATTCGCTGTAAATTACCAACCCAAACGGAAGCGCCCAGGAATGAAATTGTGATAGTAGCACCGGTTTCATGAATTATGTCAGCGCGAAGCGACGAGAACAAAGGGTGGGTAAGTGGGGGGTTGCGGAAAAAATTTCGGGAGGGGGGGGGTTCAACCCCCCCCCCCCCCCCCCCACTTATCCGCCCTTTGTTGTCGTCGCTTCGCACTGACATAATTCATGAAACCGGTGCTACTATCACAATTTCATTCCTGGGCGCTTCCGTTTCGGTTGGTAATTTACAGCGAATCATGTCTGCATATGGAAAAAACTGTCGCGGTGTTTGTCAAGGCTTTGACACTCTGTGAAGTTGTGGGCGAGAATGTGGCGGCCGCATTCTGAAGCAACAAATGCGCAACAAATGAAGCAACAAATGCGGCAGCCGCATTTCAGATGATGGCGAAAACGCTCCCGAGGTCGGTTTACCCCAGGTGGTCGAAATCTCCGGTATAGATTTCCGCCGCTTCCCTTCAGGTGCCGGTTAGGCCGCGCTTGCGCAGGATCTTAGTCTGCGTGAGAAACGTCTCTTGTTTGCGATTGCGCTCACACATGCCATATCTATGCTGTGCGGTGAAATATTCTGTACAATTCTGAATCTGTTGACGTAAAGGCAAATGACGGCTGCACGCTCGCACACAGCGCAAGAGACAGCGGCCCATACACTTGCTGCCGGAAATGCAACCCTCTCGTATGAGGGAGCAGACCGACAAAATCTTTGAAAAAAAAAAAAAAAAAAAAAAACCTTACGCGTTTTTGCGCGTATTTAAGTTTTCTAGCGCAAGGACGCAGCGAACAAGCTATTGCTATGGGAGTAGGTATAGCCTGGTCACACGTGCATTTTCACGCGTATAGCCGTCCTTGACTTGTGAAACGCACTTCGCCCCGACGAGGACGACGCCATCTACGCTTAACGGAAATTAACAATTAATGATGTCTTCTCTGATCGCACGGATCGTATCAATGATGCGTTTTCGAAGACTGGTCCATTCACTGGCGCGATGAGAGACCGTTGCTCCAAACGCCCACTGTACCTGTCGTACTTACTGTATTTACTGAGACATAGCCTCCTATATAATAATATATAGGAGGCTATGACTGAGCTTACTTTACGTTTTACTTAATTTCTTCACAAGCACACGCACACGCGAGGGGGGGGGGGGGTCCCATGTCTTTGATATACATGTATAGAGTCTGCTTAAACTACCGATATTTATTATCGATCACGTGACGATATATAGAGGAAAGCAGAAGCTCCCCCCCCCCCCCCCCCGAAAAAAATTTCTGGCTACGCCCCTGGAAGCAGGAGTGACTTGCCCGGCGGGCGTCTGGGAGAGGAGGAATGTTACGTGTCACTGCCACTGAAAAATGAGGGAAGCGAGAGAAGAGAAAGAGGAGGACGACGTTGCTCCTACGATTTCCACGGTCCTTGTGCCTTGATCATTAAAAGCCCCCTTAACCCCTCTCCAGAGCCCTTAACAATATAAAACGTAGTTGCTGATATCCTCATATTAAAAGCCAGAGCTATGATGTCTCCATGTCATGTATACGTAATACCAGTGACTGCGTATTTTTTAACTTGCATGTGCAACAGGTGCCTGATGGCAGGTCAAGAACCAGGAAGCCACCCATCGCACACTGAACTCGTGTAACAGGTGTCATAGCAATGTAATGAAACTCGCGTGTTAGCAGTAAGTCTATATGTGGCAACTGAAGTAAATAGAGCTGACGTCGTAGCATGAAACAATGCATATATGCTCCAAGCATGATGTGAGTGAGGCGAAGGCGTGAGCATTCCTGCTGTACTAATGCATTGTGGGAGACACACTTTAAACAGAACTGACTCCTGTGAGAGTTAAGTGCTTATCCCCACCGAATTCCCAACTCGGAGTCAACTCAACATGAGGAAAACCATGCATCGCCTCTTGACTAAAGAGTTCCGGGACTAAAAAAGAAAAAAAAAAAAAAAACGAAAAGAAAAACAGCTTCGCATTGAGTAGTTTTTACGTGAAGCAACGCACGCTTTTCCGTGTCTTCAATAAGGTTAGGGGGAGGCAGGGGGTGCTCTGCTAAGACTCTTTTTTCTCTTCATTTTTGCAAATTCACATCTGTATACGTCGCCCGTGTGCAAGATATGCCTTACTCTGTGGGCCGGAAAGTCTGATAAGGATATGCATGAAGTGTTAGTAAAAATATCAGTTAGCCGTAATCCAGTAAAACGTCAGAATATTTTTTTGTACTTCATAAAGTTATGGGAATTATAGTTAACCTCTTCCACGCCACACTATTACAAATCCCGAATTCTAGCCAAAAGTGCCCAAACAATGTTTAAAGACCCCAGTTGCAAATATGTTTCACTTCCTCCGCCAGAATAAGCTCGCTCTCGCTTGCGCTGCCCCACGGACTGTGCTCCGCGATCTACCAGAAGCACGACAAACCATTGCGAGAAAACCAGCTCGACCATGTAATCGCAGAAAAAGAAAAAGTACCGCCTACGAGCTGAGCTCGCTCTTGATCGTGACCAGAAACACGTGGACGAACCCAGCGTGCCCATTGCACAGAAGGGGTTAAGAATATTTCGGCGCTTATATGCACTAGGTTAATTTCAACATGTGCACAAGTCACTACTGCTACAGTGGGGCACTGCAGCATGCGGAGGCAGTGACGCGTAGGGGCACCTGACGCCGCTGGTGGCAAACGGAGCGGTGGCGCTGCAATCAATGTGGTTGCCTGTTGCGTGGCTCAAAAGCGCTTGTTCGATGGTGTTTCGCCCGCTTTCTCTGAATGTCTCGTGCTTTTAATTCATGAACATTTCAGCTCGCAGTTTTCTTTTTCCACGGCGTCACCTAATGTGCTGTTGAAAGGTGTGCCAATGAGAGGAGCGAGCATACAATGTAACTGCCTAATTTAAATTTAGGCCCTACAGGCTCTTGTGTGTGGCCCCATACTCTGTGATGCCTGTATAGTGAGCATTTAGTTGCAGATTGTACAGACATTAGCTTGTGCCCTTTTTGTAAAATGTTGTACCTCGATCGCTTTACTGCTCGCCAAAGCATGGTCACCATAAATACAACAATTAGCTACTTTGCTGCCATTTCAGCGAAGCTGCCACTCGAGTCCTCTCCTTCAGCTCATTCGTGTTTACATCGCGGGCGCGACATTACTTCTACGGCTGAGTTTCAGTGACTTTTCCAGAACGAATCGCTTCTGTGGGCGTATATGTGCACTTCTTGAATCCCAGCATTCACGTTTTCTGTGCTGCTTTTCAATTCGTGAGCATTTCAGTTCGCTTCAGCAGCAACAAGTCCATCCGATTCTGTTCATACTTGGGCAGCGCACAAGCAAACGAAAGACGAGAAAGAATACAGGACAAGCGCTGGCTTAACAACTGAAAGTTCTTAATTGAAGCAAAATATGAAATAGACAGTAACCGTGAAAGTCAGGTGGATTACATGTAAAAAGTCACAGGCCTGCGCGGCACACGCAGCACAGTCACAGCGTAAGCTGGTGGAGCGGCTCAAGAGTAGCCCCGATTTGGGCACCATGCACAACAGGGTCTTCGCGGCAATCTGTTCGCCTCGTTTTGACGACAACGATCTAACTGTCCGCCCGGCGTCGACGGCGAACTGCGGCTTGTCATGCTCTCTGCACAGCAGTCTGCTGAGCCCGATCAAGCCTTAGAAATGCAACTTACATGTCGGGCGCGCCGCCTTTGCAGGCATCTTAACTAGATGGCACCACTATACTGGCGGAGGCTCGGCAGCTCGGGAGCGCGTTGATTGCGCGCCCAGTGTTGCCAGGTCTGACGAAGCGGCGTAGCCAAAAGCTAGAGAAGTTGTAGCCCAAATGTATAGCCAAACATAAAAAGTGCAAAATATTTCGTAGCCAAATATAGCCATTTTTATTTGCAATTTTATTTGCGTATACATTTTCACATTAGACTACGGCAATCATTTTTTGCACAACCCATCGTAACAAATGTCCATGCCGCCGTGATGGTCGGCCCTTTACAACCAACACAGCGACATCATGCTGGCACAGAACACCTTTTGGTTGGCCCCGGAAGCTCTTAAGTTCCAGCGAATCGCTGCAGAGGGCGAATCAGTGCTTTTATTTTATGACAGATAGTACTAAGTTATTATTTTTAGTTATTTACAGTACACCCGCCGTGGTTGCTCAGTGGCTATGGTGTTGGGCTGCTGAGCACGAGGTCGCGGGATCGTATCCCGGCCACGGTGGCCGCATTTCGATGGGGGCGAAATGCGAAAACACCCGTGTACTTAGATTTAGGTGCACGTTAAAGAACCTCAGGTGGTCAAAATCTCCGGAGTCCCCCACTACAGCGTGCCTCATAATCAGAACTGGTTTTGGCACGTAAAACCCAATAATTTAGTTATTTACAGTAATATTAACTACGATCGAGCTCTGCTTTTTAGCTGTCGTGAACTCAAAATGATGTTCAGCATCATCTATCTCTCACGTTATCTCTGCCTACGGCGTAAAAGTTCAGCTGTCCAGCGATCTGCGACGGCGACATGCTTACGGCTTCCTTTTTGATGAGCTAAAACAAGTCTTTTGCGCTATGATAGCTCGTGTTATTTGTCTCATTGTCCTTTCTTGTTTTCTCATTTTTCTGTTATGGTTTTTCAATTAGCTTGGCCCGGATTAGCTGGAACACACACTATCTATATAGTGTCAATTGACATCAACCTGGCCGCCATCTTAGATCTCTAGCAAGCCAAGAACATGCGTTAAGATGGTTGGTTAAGAACATGCGTTAACAGATGCCACTCGCTGTCTGAATCGGTGTAAGCGGAGCTTTAAAAGATTACTACGCAAACCGGCACACTAGTGTAAGAAGCGCGCAGTCGTTTTCAGCGATGAGCGCGTCCCGAACTAACTCGCTCGAAATGGTAAATGCCGCGACGGCGCCCAAAGAGCAATGGTAAACAACAAATTGATAACAGTGGTAACACTGTGAAAACCGGTTACTGTCAAAAAGCAAACCATGTTGATGGCTAATAAAGTTTTATAATAGGGGCCCCTAAAGTTTGGGGCCCCTTTGCTTGTGTTAGCGTTGGGGCATGCAGGAATGATGAGTTTTAGAATAGGCGTGTTGCCTTTGCGGATAGTGTGCGTTTGCAGCGTTACTACTTCGTCAAATAAAAGCTGTTATAAATATTACAATAAAATATACCATTTTATTGTGATAGCAATTATATGGACACTTCAACCAGGTTTCTGCCGTCGCTGTCACCGTGAGGTTCTGTATAAAGTCCAAGGGCGATAAAATCGTCGCCGCGCGCCGTATGCGCGAGTGAAAGCGCGCGGGGGACGCGCGCCATCACGGAGAGCGAACGCACGGCGGAAAGCAAACGCGACAGTCGCGCGAAAGGCCGTAGGGGTATGGGAGGGAGGGAGGCCGAGCAACGCTGTTCTGCGGCACCAAATGCGTATCTTGCAACCGGGCGCAAGGGGAACTGGCCACTCCATCTCCCACGCGAAAGCAAGAAAGCGGGAAGGCAGCGCGGGAGGGAGGTGGGGAGGCAGCTTCTCCTCTGCCAACAACTGCGCGTGTACTTTGCCCAGCTGTGGCGGTCCCCCGCACCATCTCTCATCTCCACACGGCTCTGACCTTTGTATGCGCTGTGCATTCGCTGCTCAGTTTCCGCTGAAGCGATAGACCGCACGAACCTTCGCCCGCTGCGGCGGCTGCGCTTGCTGCCAGTGTTTTGACCGTCGTCGCATGCGGTCATTCCGTGTGATCTATTCATGTTTGCTTGTGCGCGCTGACACCACGCTTGTTAATTCAGTTAGTAAGCGAATGTGTCTAAGTTTATGCAGCTGATAAAACTACTATCCCTACTCCGAATAGCTCTCTACTAATTTGCTATCGCTATTGATGCTTCGCCTTTCGGGCGAAACTGCGACATCTTTATGGTAAGAAAAGTAATTTAGACTTTTCTGTTTTCGCCTTCTATTACAATTTAGAACTTATTCTATTAGCAGCATGCAACTTGTTGCGCTTAGTCTTGAATAACCAACTTTACGCACCTTCGCCCAGCCTAGTCAATCCGTGATAGGCCTACGAGCCATGAAATCGACAATTGAATTCGGAATAAGCGGCGTATAATGAATCAATCTCCATTACACATGTTAGTTGAGAGAAAGCGATAACCGCAATCACTTCTAGATTACGAACTTCACGCATTACCACGAATCGAGCCCTGTTTTGTGCTAGGTTAGAGCCGTCGCTTTGATGGGCGCCGCCATGTTTGTTTACAAAAGCTTTTGGGGCAGCTTTTGGGGCTCCCGCTAAATTAATGAAATAGCGTGCCCGACGCAATATCCAAGCACAGTTTGCGTCTTGTGCATGCGCAGTGGCTTCGATGCTATTTCTTTGGGGCCGCAAAACGTTTGAGGCCCCTATTCTAAAACTCTAATAATTGCTGGGGTTTTATGTGCCAAAACCACGATATGATTTGGAGGCATGACGCAGTTGGGGATTCCGTATTAATTTTGGCCACCTGGGGTTCTTTAACGTACACCTAAATTTAAGTACACGGGTGTTCCAGCATTTCGCCTTGATCAAATGCGGCTGCCATGGCCGGGAATCAAAACCGCGTCCTCGAGCCAGCAGCCCGACCCATCACAAGCTAAGCTAACATGGTGGGTGAAGTTCATGTGACGTGGTTCACTGATGTGATGGTGGCAAACATGTTTCAATATTAGCAGAATGAGTGTCTGCATCCGTGACGTTACGGGCAAACCATCTAGAAGTAAAACCACCAGAACCCACGTTTGGCTCGGAGTCTTGCTCCCGTTCTTTTTTTATACGTTCTCGCATACTTGGCCCACTTCCCCATGTTTGGATTCACCTCTCTGAGGAGGATCCGATCTTACGTCCAACCTATCGAAATGAATCTCGAATCTAAGCCCGCAGAAAAATTCATCTAACTGGAAAAGGAAAATGGCAGTAAAGCTTCGCGCCAGAAACGTGGAGTAGGTCGAAAGCTGTGCCCGGCGCAATATTTCACCCAGAAGACATGGCCATGAACACACTGGAGCGTGTCATCCACCCGTGCTTCCGTTCTTTCATGTCGGCGCCACGATCGCCCGACGGCCCCGACCCTATCCTTTCCTGAGCATAGCCATGTTAGTACAGTGTACTGTGAAAAACCCACTACTCTCAGGTTCATCCCGGTGCCCGGGGATCGTGGGCCTAACGGTCAAGCAGGGTGTAAGTTTAAGTGCATCAAATATCAAAGCCACCGGCTCTGACAACGGGGCAGAGAGGGAAGGAAAAGCGAGGGGGGGGGGGGGGGTGTCATGTCGCGCGCGCACGCGCGCACGCACGCACGCAAGCACAGCCACGCGGCCGGCTCAGCCAGCTAAGACACAGCCTTCGAGATTTGCTTCTACCCGATCAGAGCCACCTCTGGAGCGCGGATTAGGGCGCCCCTTATAGCCCAAACACAGCCAAGTCGCAAGTTTTCAGTAGCCCAAATGTAGCCACATAGCCAACTCGTCCAAGTCGACGCCAAAAAAATTTTCCCGTAGCCCAATTTGGCTATATATAGCCAAACATGGCAACACTGTGCGCGCCTCGTCTGAATTGCATATCGTAGTCTGCGCCTGCGGAGGCTCCGTTGCAGGCATCTCCTACCTAGATGGCGCCACCATACTGGCGGAGGCTCGAGTCGTCACCCCCTGCGTGCTTGCCTTATATATGGGTATTTTCAGCGATCCGATGATAGGCGTTTGCGTGACACAGTCATTCTGCTCCCGGTCACTGACACGTGCGGACGCAGGATGGTTGGCTCCGAGCGAGCTGCGACAGCGGTCGTCAACGGCCGTGTTAGCCCGTCGTTTTCCGTGCCCAAGGACTACAGGATTATTTTGCCCAACGTTTCATCAGGTGAAGCTATGAAGCGTGCAGTCATGCTGCACTGCGACATCTCAGGTCGTCCATATCGCATCGAAGACTTTCGAAAGCCCTTACAAGACGCCGGCGTCATCAAGGACGTTGCTGTAATAGGTGCCTACCAGATGTCCCACGTCTGGCTCGTTAACCTGCGGACGGATGAAGCGAAAAAGAAGCTTATAGAAGCAGGAAGGTTGGTCGTCAAGGATCGTCTTTGCATCGTCATCGACCCCAACAGGCAAGAGGTGCGTCTGAAGTTGCATTGGGTGGCTTTGGATGTCACGAGCGATAACATTCGGAGGGCATTCAGTGAATACGGCGAAGTGAAGGAAGTGACCAATGACAGGTGGAAGGCGGAGGGCTTCGAATGTGCTGACTCTCTGACAAAGTTTGTGCGATTGTTTTTGAAAGAGGGTATCGCACTGGACAACATACCGCACCAGATGCGCCTGGGCAGCGGTACAGTGCTCATTGTGGCGCCAGGACGAGCCCCTCTTTGCCTTCGTTGCAAGCACACGGGTCATATACGGCGTGATTGCAGGGTACCGAAGTGCGCCGAATGTCATGCGTTTGGCCATGGACAGGAAGCATGTACTCGCAGCTACGCCAAAGCCGTGGGCAGATCTACGGTTGTAGACCAAAGCGAGCTTGTCATGGACGAGGAAGAGGCAGAGCAAGCTGCGGCACCTGCGACAGCCGACAAGAGCGGAACCGATCAGGGAGCTGACAAGGAAGTCCGCGTCTCGGGGCTGCAGACGCCGGCCATGACGGTAGACAGTTTTAGTATTGCGGAAATGGCACCACGCTAAACGCAATAAAATAGCGGGGTCAGACTGCGCATGCTCAGAACGCTATTTCAGTTTTGCGGATAGCGTGCGTCCGCTATTTCTGAAATATAGCGGAGACGCTAAACGCTCGCTAAGTTTTTAGCGTTGCAAACATGGTGGCACCCTCGGCTCGAACGCTTGACATGCAGGCTCGTTTCAAGGCTTGGCGTGGATCAACACGGCTAGTTTGGTTGTCGAGCTGCTCAGTTTGCTGCTTTGACTACTCGCAGCTAGATGATTTTGCGCTTAGCGGCGCATCGTTGTCTTACGCTATACTAAAACTCTATCGAACAGCGTTCCGCAAAGATTTAGCGTGCGTAACACGCTAACACTAACGCAAGCATTTTCCGCAATACTAAAAGTCTCTGGTGTCCAGCGTCGGTGAGCACCAAGAGACTGCTACAACGAACGCGGTTGGCGTTGGTCCGGTGCTCCAGGATGAGGGCCCCACGGGAGAGTCCTCGGACGCGACCAGCGTCTCTCAAACGCAGCAGGCAGCAAGCATAAAGCCAGCGGTCGACGAAAGTGCTGTGGGAAATATGGACGCGGAGACAACCCCGGCAAAGCGTCGCCATGACGACGTGAGTGCGGTGTCGCAGGAGCAGCGTCTGAGACAGGTCGAAGCTTCTCTGGAAGCGAATGGGGTGAAGAAGAAACCTCGCAGCGCCGTTCGGACGCGCGCGTCGTCCCTGACAAGGGGCGGCAAGGAGGTGAACTCTTAGACGCCACTATGGCGACTGCACAAAGCGTCGAGACGGGAAATGAGGGCGTCTTGCCGGTGGTCTCGTCCTGCAGGAAAATTGTGTCGTTGGAAAGGTCCCTGCGCGTAGGAACAATTAATGTACGAGGATTAGCGACTAAAAGAAGGCAAAATCAGTTGTATCGTATTGCGATGGAACAAGAATTGGACATAATCGCAGTGCAGGAAACTAAAGTTCAAGGTGAGGACCAGACCGACGGCATGTTACGCCCGTTCTCGGCGCATTATAGTGTGTGCGTCAGTCATGCGGTGGGGACGTCAGGAGGGTGTGTATTATTTGTGCGTAGTTGCTTAGGTATTGTTATACAATCTGTTATAAGCTGTCCATCGGGCCGCTTTGTAGTTTGTGACTTTGTTTTTGCCGGCAATGAATGGCGCGTGTTTTGTTTGTATGCTCCAACTGACGTTGCACAGCGTCTAGAATATTTCGGCCTCATTAGTGAGTATTGTAACACTGATCGTATACTGATCCTTCTCGGCGATTTTAATTGTGTATGCTCAGCACGAGACAAAACGAGTACTACGCCGCACCGTGAGACTAGCATGATAAAGTTAATGGATATCATCAACGATTTCGCTCTGGAAGATGTGGGAGAATGTATTACCAGTGGGCATAATGTCCAATTCACGCATTTTCAAGGTTCTAGTCACGCACGCTTAGATCGTGCATATGTGTCGCTGGATATTGTGCCTCTGTGTAAGGATTATTGCGTAACACCTCTCTCCTTCACTGACCATTGCCTCGTGATGTTTAGCATTTGCAGCAAAAAAGAAAGAAAGGGAAAATTTAACTGGGATTCATGGAAAATTAATAATAAACTACTTGATGACGATGTTTTCAAAACTTTAGTACATGAGGGCATACAAGAACTGTACCGTGACAGTAATTCAGAAGCTGGGCCGAAATGGGAAATATTTAAGCAAAAAATTAAAATGAAAGCTGTAGAACGAAGCAGCATACTTAAACATGAAGAACGTATTCACGAGAGACTGGTACGTTCAAACTTGCAAACTCTTGTCAAAGAAGAGTGTCTAACGCCTGGAACCTTTAAGGAAGATATCCGTGCGGTGAAAGAAAAATTGGAGTTGTTAGACATGGAAAGATTTCGGGGTGCAATTATAAGAGCGAGAGCAGAGAAAACGGTAATGGCCGAAAGGCCTACAAAGCGCGCACTAGGGATGGAAAAAAGTTACGCACAACGTAATATAATTGCAGAAATAACATATAATGGTGCCTTGACAAGTGCTAAAGACGAGATTGAGAAAGCCTTTTACGAGTATTACAGTGCTCTGTTTTCTTTAGGTACGGTAGATATCGACCACTTCAAAAGTGAATTTTTGGCGTTCATGCCACAATTAGATGACGAAACAAAAGATAGATTGCAACTTTCAATCTTGGTAGGAGAGGTAGAGAAAGCAATCGAAGACCTAAATCCCGGGAAGTCCCCTGGCCCTGACGGGCTAAGTGCGGCTTTGTATAAGACCTTCACGCGAGAAATATCTCCGATATTGGGGCGCTTATTCAATGAGGCCTTTGAGTTTAAATCTCTGCCTCCTTCATTTCTCACTTCCCATACCATTTTTATTCCGAAAACGAACGATTCTATCAAACTTCGGCAGGTATCAGCCTATCGTCCTATCAGTCTGACAAATGTTGATTACAAAATTTTTATGAAAATAGTGGCTAGAAGGTTGCAAAGCGTAATAAAAGAAATAGTGGGCCCGCATCAAACATGTGGAATAAAGGGCAGAAGCATCTTTACCAACATTCACAAAGCGAGGTGTGTATTAGAGTGTTGTGACGCCATGAAGGGTGCAGTTGCGATGCTCCAGATTGATTTTGAGAAGGCCTTTGACCGCGTGCCACATGACTTACTTATAACTGTCTTAGAACATGCAAATGTTGGCACAGTAATAACTGAAGCTGTTCGTATGACGTACAGTGGTTGTAGTACTAGGCTCATTGTTAACAAAGAAGTTGGAAATCTCATTCAAGTGCGTCGCTCAGTTCGCCAAGGTTGTCCTATTTCCCCTCTCCTTTTTTGCATGTTCATTGAAAGCTTTTGCCTAAGTATTATAAACCGCAGTACAATTAGTGGCTTCAGGCTACATGCATCTGAAGTACGCGTTCTGGCCTATGCAGACGATATAGGTGTTTTTTGTTCAAATCTCGAAAGTATAGCGGAGGTTATTACCATTGTAAAACGTTTTTGTCAGGTAAGCGGCAGTGCAGTCAATTGGAGAAAATGTATTGGTTTTTGGCATGGCGATTGGGATCTCACGCCACAGTTTTTCCTAAATGTGCAATGGGTAACAACCCCGGTGAAGTATTTAGGCGTACCCTTAGAAAATTACACCGACAGTGATCCCTATTGGAGGAGACAGACAGAAGAAATCCGAGAAAAAGCCGCGAAATGGAAGGGCAGAGATTTATCAATCTTTGCTCGTGCAACGGTTTGCAATTTCTTTTTCATTAGTAAATTGTGGTATGTGTTACAAGTGCTCTACTGTTCTCGAGTGAATGTGCAGAGACTTCATCGAGTTTTTGCCGTGTTTATATGGGGATCGACATGGGAACGAACAAGTCGGACGAACCTTTTTCGACGTGTTCGTGATGGGGGCTTAAGCTTGTCGCATTTATTTCTGAGACAGCTTGTAAATCGTTTTTTGTACCTTCGAGATGTTCGGGATCCTTTCCTGCGCACAGTTTGCCAAGTACGACTGGTCAGTGCTTTGCCCACATTTGTCATCTCTTCCAATAAAATGGAAGGTCGCCTACAGGGTTACCTTAAAGAGGTTGTTGAGTCGTGCCGCTTCCTGGAGGCCCGTTTCTCGATTGAGTATTTAAGCGCAGTGTCTCGTAAAAAATTGTATAATGATTTATGTGATATTGTTCTCCCAATTCCATTGTACCGGACTCATTTCTCGGGCGGAAAGTGGCGCAAGGTGCTGAAACGTGTAAAAAGCATGCCTGTGCGTCCTGGGGTGAAAACCTTCTTCTTTAAATTACATGCAGGAGTTTTGCCAGTTAAGACTTGGCTTTCTGATAAGGGATTCTTCGTTCCGTGGGGTGACCACTGTTTCTTGTGCCGGAAACCTGAAACGATTGAACACGTGTTCCTGGAATGCTGGGATGGGGTGTTCTTCTGGGATGTCCTGCAAAGGACCTTAAAGAAGGATTTCCCTTTGGATGCACAGGGAATAAGGTACCTAATGGTTGATAACGAGGATGGTTTTCCATATGATATTACTATGTTAATGGCTCTGCATAGTATTTGGACGTCACGCATGGCTGTTCGCCATGCAGACGTTGATGCTCGCCCTGCAATAGAGTACTTTCGCGAGTCTCTCATTTCATTTCTCGAAATGGAAAAAGTGAAAAAGTGTGTACCCGATTGGGTGCCCCGTATGGAAGGCTTGTTACACATGAAACAGTTCTAAAATTATGAATTTGTCACTACGTGGTTGACTGTTGTACGAATGCAATGAAAAAAAAAAGTTTGCGTGACACAGTGGTAGAGTATCCGGCTCCCACACAGCGTGCGCGGGTTCGATCCCGGCGGGTATCAGGCACTTTTTTTCGAGTTTCCGGCGATGGTGGTTACGCGGGGGGCGCCGGCGGCGGCATCATCGCGACCCGAAACGGCTATTGGAATGAGTGCATAACAACTTACACTGTAAAACGAAAGACATTGCGTTCATTGATTCGGCGTGTGTATGTGGTGCTTTTTAACATGTAATCCGCATGACTTTCACGGTCACTGTCTATTTAATCGTTTTCTTCGAATAAAAACTTTCAGTTGTTAGACCAGCGTTTGTCCTGTTTTTTTTTTTCCTCGTATTTCGTTTCTGTGTGCGCTGCCCAAGAATGGGTAGGTTCCAACTTACTCGTATTTTTATCCTCCCGATTCTGTTCGATGTTCTTCATTTACGCAGTTTGTTTGCATCAGCTATAATGTGCTGTTCAGAGGTGTGCCAGTAAGAGAACGAACGTATAATGTGACTGCTTATTTTAAACCTAATTGCGATGTTGAGGGGACCAGCTAAGTTTAATTACCCTGTCACGCGGTCACTTGATTGTGATTATGTACTATCGGAATCTGCTCATTCGCGATCGTATACTCTATGTCATCTGCATCCTCAAGCTCTGTAAGCTAAACAACCTCGATCCAGATTGCTGAACGTGTAGGAGTGATAATTTTTTATCATGTTGAAAAAGTTAATTTGCGATCGAAAGTGCCCGTGTCCTTGAGAGCGTGGCTAGAGGATAGACGCGCTATAGTTATTTCAGAGACCGCTTGTGCATCTGCGGCAAAATGCAATACGCATTTTATTATCTCATCTTAAGCAAATAATACAGACTGAATAAGCTAAGTGTTTAGGGCAAAAATCTAAAGATTTCCTGCGTCCGCCGAGCATACATGGGCGTCGCAGTGGATGCGAGCGTTTCGTCTGCTTCTTTTCAAGAGTGGTCAATCGCAGCGCCTCCGCTACTGGCGACGCCGCCGGAGCCAGGCGGGGAGCACCGCCCGCTGCACTGCCCCTTCTAGTACACTACCACTACATTAAAATTTCGCGTTCGAAGTGGGTCTTTAAGAACGGTAATTTAAGAACGGAACACAAGAAACACGCCACGATAAAAGACCACATTTGTATGCGTAGTCATAGAAATATTTGATAGCTCGCATGCTGTGGTGTTGAGCTTCGGAAAGAAAAATTGAAGGATACTTCGTAAATTCCAAAGTGTGTTCGGCGAAAGCCTGTACCAATTCGACTGACAACCGCCGCATGCGCATTCGCTCATTCTTCTGGCGTTTGGTATCGGGGGAATCCGCATTCTTGGGGCCCTTCGCCAAACCGCTTGCCGTGGAATCATCACCGGGCCGCTTGGGAGCCATCCGACTAACTCGACTGCTGCAACGAGACGTCTCACGAAGGAGCGTTGCCGCGCGCGCAGCTGTGCCATCACGTGATTGCTGAGTAAGGGGGAGAGGCCAAAGCTGTGGCGGCGCAACTGTTGCTAAGCGCCGCTGCACCATCACGTGATTGCTGAGAGAGTGTAAGGGGGAGAGGCCACAGCTGGCACCATTCCAGGGCACGGACGGTCGGACGCCGCGAGTATGAGCCATCAAAGGCTTTCGCCTTAAAAGTAGGCTGGCACTGTGAGAAATCGGCGTACTGCAGACCAGCTGAGGCGGGAACCGCAGCGATTTTAAATCGCCCTCTGGCGACCGCTGTATAACCTTAAACAGTCCTCGCGTTCCTGAGTAAACTCAGCGCGTATAGACTGTTTTTATGGGCGCACCATATTATGATGATGATGATTTAATGGCATCCACTTTCAAAAGGGGAGGTGACAAGAAGAGGCCCCTAGCCTGCTTGATTTAATCAGCTATGCTATACATTTCTTTTATCTAGCATTTTTGTTTACCCCCATTTCATTATTCTTTGTTTTTTCTCAATATCTACCTTGTATCGCTATCTATGACTAAGAGGTCAAATGAGGTCAATCTCTTCCCTGCTTTTTTCCTCCAATACTCTAAACGCCATATACGTACGAGGTCTGTTAGAAAAGTATCCGACCTTTGGCCGAAGAAAAAAAGAAAACTGGCATAACTGGAGCGTTGGAAACCTAATCACCCTCAAAGTAGTCTCCTTGGGACTCCACACACTTCTCCCAGCGGTGCTGCCATTGTTGGAAGCATTCCGAGAAGGCCTCTTTCGGAATGGAATTTAGCTCAGCTGTCGTTGCCGCCATAATGTCCTCTCTTGTGTGAAATCGCGTTCTTTTCAATGGCCTCTTGATTTTGGAAAACAGCTAGAAGTCGCAGGGGGCCATATCAGGAGAGTAAGGAGCCTGTTGAACTACAGGAGTCTGTTTTTTCACCCCAAAAGTTTGAATCGAGTGCGAGGAATGTGCAGGAGCATTGTCGTGATGGATGCGCCAATTTCCTGTTGACCTCTTCATGGCCAAATTCTCGGTCATAATGGAATGTGCAGAAAAAGTGCTGATGCCTAGCTCTTCCGCAATTTCTCGGATAGTCACACGACGGTCCCGCATCACCACAGCGTTCACTTCGGCAATGACCTGGTCATTTGGGCATGTTTATGGCCGACCAGAGCGTGGCTCGCTCTCCACCGATCTGTGGCTGTCTTTAAACCGGTTGTACGACTTCTGTGTGCTGCTCACAGCATCCTTACCGAAAGCCGTCTGAATCTTCCGAATGGTTTCCACTTGGCTGTCGCCCAATTTCTGGCAAAATTTGATGCAGTAGCGCTGCTCCAGTCGCTCCGCCATTTTCCTTGCAATGAAAAAACCGACGAGAGCATTGGGCACTACCTCACTCAAACGCTGCGTCCCAGCGACTGATGCTATCGGCAGGCGGGAAAAAATTCGTGCATGCGCACGAAGGTTCAAGGTCGGCTGATGCAGGCGCGCTTCTTTCAAATCCATCAGGTGTTCGCAAAAAAAAAAAGGTCGGATATTTTCTAACAGACCGCGTATTGTGTAGGGTGCCTCGATGCCAGCGCCGCCGTTCAGGGTGGCGCCATCCTTTGACCGCCCCCGCGCCGCCGCTTTATCGCTGCGACGGCATCTTGAATCACAGCGAGCGTTTGCGATTGCTTGGTGCCGGTGCTTAGTTCGAGACACAGTGCGCGCGGATGCTTCGCTGACGCTTCTACTTGCTGGACAGTGTTCAGCCGCATGAATGACAAGCTTGTCAAGTGCATAGAGTCGACATGACGGGCTGTTGTGTTCCCAAGTGCACCGGATCGACGCGTAAAGGGCTTCGTTGTTTACGCTTCCCCCAGGACCCAGGGCGAAGGAAGAGATGGGAAGCCCAAGTAAAGCGGTATCACTGGAAGGCAACGGATAGCTCCTA
Organism: Dermacentor silvarum; assembly: GCF_013339745.2. Lineage (NCBI taxonomy): Eukaryota > Metazoa > Arthropoda > Arachnida > Ixodida > Ixodidae > Dermacentor > Dermacentor silvarum. The sequence continues at coordinate 100,209,129 of NC_051163.1, read as the reverse complement.
CATTTGCAAGTAAGTGTCAAGAAAGTTTAGACTATCGCACCGTGTTTTTCATTTAAATAAGAAAGTATTCTCTGATCCTCGCTCACGTACCTACGTTCGTTCACGAACTAAGCACTGCACCGATGCTGTCTGAGTAGCCTATGGTTTGCGAGCGCGCGTCGCATAGGCTTTTGTCGTTTTGATCGGCGCAGTCTATGCGAGTAGTACCCTTATTTTAGGGACTGACGAAAATGCTTCGCCGCGAAATAGTCTTACATTAGCTACAAATCGTCATGTAAACCACCTATTTTACTTTTTCACAGGAAGCACACATCGTTTGTCTCTTGTTTTTTTTCCCCACAGTTTCTTTTTTCGCTACTGGTTATTTGGGACTAAAGACCGCAGTGCTTCTTTTGGGGAGAGCGGCTGTTGTGTACGTGGCTAGCGAAGAATTGTGATTTTTTCTGATTTCTCAGCAGATATCTTGCGGATCTCAGGTTGTTACGTTATATAGCTGATTTTTTAGACGAATATATTTGTAGCGTGGTGCTCGTAAGCCGATGGTCATTCGTGCTCATTCCCGATCGTAGTGGGTACTGTGACGGTCTTTAAATGCCTGTGCACCCTATGCCCAGGTGTAGTAGAGTTAAGGGGCATCATGGGACCAAAATGTTTCGGCGCTTTCTGGCATGGTGTCTGTTGAAGTCTGTGCATTTCTTCGAAACGTGTGAAGCGAGGTAATACAGCATTACTTCTGCGAAAATTTATTTTTAAGCACTGTAATGGGTTCTCTGTATTTACAAGGCAACTTTTCATATCAATAATCACTTTTGTTGTTTTACTTGTACTTAGAAACACTTTGAAGAGGACCAGTACGAGGGAAATCGACAGGATTGGCGCCGTCTGTTAAAGTCAACAGCCCTACATCATCATGGACTATATTTTCGAAGTGAAAAACATTACTAATCTGTATTTGACTGTCTTAGTTTCATTTACGGTTTTTGTACGCGATATGTATGCAGTGTTGTTTATTTTTTCAATGTAGTTATCAGTGTTCTAATGGCTATTTATCAAATGTTCTGTACTCGCCATCGATGTGTTTGGCTGATGCGACGTATTAGATGGTAGCTGATGTATTCTGGCTGGATATCTTGATTAATATTACCCGCGGTTACGTTTTCTTGTTTGTATTCTTGTTTTCGATTTATATTGTGTGTAATAAGGCTGATGTACTCACTTGAACCCCCCCCCCCCCATGTAATGAATAAATTAAAAAAAAACTCTCCCTATCCCGAATTGTGTGTGTCGAGCCTACCTTGCGATTTTTTTATCTCGTCTTTCAACATAACCCCACACAGTACATATTTTTCATGTACATATCTCTTTCATGATTGACTGTACTAGACATTACTAAGTAAATGTATTTTGTGCATCGTTTGGTTTCTTGTGTGTACTACGCAAGATTGACACCGACAAGTTACGTTACATTTTTCTCTACAGCACTGACTAAACCTTATTTTCACATCGCAGTTATTTTTACACCAGCTTATTCCTGTCAGCACACAGTTTTGTGGGCAAAAAAAGCAAAATTGCGCGTAGATATCGTCAAATAATTGCAACGAACGCGACGAGCACGCGCAACGCAATGTAAACTAACCGCCGTGCGCGAGTGGCTGGCTACGGTAAAGGAGGCGTGACGTGTAAACCAAAATACAACAGCGAAAAAGAAAAACGGCCACACACAGGGGGTCGCAAACGTTATATACCAAGCATCGAAGCGCAAAAAAATTGTGCGTATTTCAAACACACACACGGCATATTAAATGTGATTGAATTAGGCAACTTGGGGCATGTTCCCGGCACCATACATTTACGTCTTCGACCTTCGACGAGTTAACAGGCTATTGGTTATAAAGATGTGCAGATGCGATACCGATAAAAAAATCCTTTAAGGCAAAGCACTTGGAAGTGCGCCGCGAGTAACACTATTTATGAACGCAAGCGTAGCTGAGTCTGAGCTTGTGTGATTCAATATGGCGGCGCCAGCGGGGTTGTCTCCACCCTGAACGGCGGCGCTGGCATCGAGGCACCCTAGTATTGTGTTCGCAGTAGCGCCATCTATGGGCAGTCGGCATGCTGACTTACAAGTATGCCAGGTACACGGCC
>NC_051163.1:100126733-100206884 GCF_013339745.2 Dermacentor silvarum | reverse complement strand
GCTTCCGAGCAGCGCAAGGACCCGTGGATTGCTTCGATTATAGACTTGCTTGCTGACTCATCACCACAGTCAACCACTCGTACGTTGCGTCGTCAGGCTCGCCATTTCGCGGTTCGCGACAACCTGCTTCACCGACGCAGTTATGCCGCAGACGGCCGCCAGTGGTTGTTAGTAGTTCCTCGCAGTCTGCGCTCCGAAATCTGCGCATCCTTTCACACCGATCCACAGTGCGCACACTCAGGAGTTTTCAAAACCTACCAGCGCCTTCGACAGCGCTACTACTGGCGAGGAATGTACAAGTACGTGCAACAGTTCGTTCGCTCCTACCCCGACTGCCAGCGCCGGAAATCTTCACCCCAGCTCTCGCCGGCTGGTCTGCAGCCTCTACCCAGGCCTACCCGGCCGTTCGGGCGCGTTGGAATTGATTTGTATGGGCCACTTCCCTTGACGTCGGCTGGTAACCGCTGGGCTATTGTGGCAGTAGATCACCTCACACGATACGCCGAAACCGCCGCTCTCCCAACAGCTACAGCGCGCGATGTTGCCTCATTCCTGCTTCGCCGATTCATCCTGCGGCATGGTCCACCCCAGGAATTGCTCAGTGATCGCGGACGTGTCTTCCTGTCGGAAGTGGTTGAAGCCATTCTTAACCAGTGCCACGTGATTCATCGCACAACTACGGCGTACCACCCACAAACCAATGGCCTCACAGAACGCTTCAACCGCACGCTCGGCGACATGCTTTCTATGTACGTCGCCTCCGACCACACTAACTGGGACGCCATTTTGCCCTTCGTCACCTACGCGTACAACACCGCTACTCAGAGCACCACTGGCTTTTCGCCCTTTTTCTTACTATACGGTCGGCACCCGTCGCATACCATCGACACAATATTACCTTACCGACCGGATGCATCCGAGGGCTCACCTATTTCTGCCACAGCACGGCATGCTGAAGAATGCCGTGACCTCGCACGTGCCTTTACTTCCAACGACCAAGAGCGCCAGAAGAACACTCGCGGCGACTCCACCTCCGAGGTCGCCTTGCTTCCTGGCGCGCTTGTGTGGCTCTCTGTCCCGTTCACCTCCCCTGGCCTCTCATCGAAACTACTCCCGAAATATGAAGGCCCTTACCGCGTCGTCGAACGCGCATCTCCCGTGAATTTTGTTACCGAGCCAGTTCAACCGTCTTCGGACTAGCGCCGTCGTGGACGAGACATTGTCCACGTCGACCACCTCAAGCCATACTACGATCCTGTCATCCTGACGAGCTGTTAGGTCGCCGGACGGCTCCCTTATCACTCCCGGGGTAATTGTAGCGAAGAGAGACGCTAGTGGGTCCAGCTCTAGTCTGCCAGACGCTAGTGGGTCCAGCGCTTTTGCTCACAACGGCGCTCGTGCTTGAAAGCCGCCTCGTTTGACTGTCGACGCTGCGCTGCTCCGATCTCTAATACACCCTTTACAATTGTAATAAAGTGGAAGCACAAGCTCGGTAACACGGGACAAAAAGGGGGAAAAGAAGAGGAAGTGAATGGGACAGCCGGCCCAGTGAACGGGTGCTGTGTGTCTGTCTCCTGTTCTTTCCTTTACAATGGCGGAGTCGGCTAATACTGAGACTTCGGAAGATCTGGCCCGGAGCATCGCAAGCGGACGGACACTACCGGGACCGCATTTGCCGCCGCAAGTATTCGTCACATTATCTGGGGACGGCGTCCAGGCCTCCTCAGTGGCTCTCGCAAACGACGGCGCTAGTGAGCTCAACCAAGCCCTCTCCGCTGTCTCAAAACGACTTCAGACAATGGCCGACGGGTTTGCTTCAGTCGTCGGACAAAGCACGCTTTCACTGCAAGCACTGACGACTCTTCCTAATTTCTATGGTTTCCAAGATGACCCTGTAACTTGGGTGCGTACCATAGAGTCTGTCGCTAATCGTTACGCGTGGACAGACGCCGTGAAGAGGTCCATGGCAGAAGGTCGTCTCCGAGGTGCAGCTCAGGCTTGGAATTTGTTTGAAGGACGAGCCTATCCAACTTGGTCCAGCTGGACCGCGGCGCTGCTCTCTGCTTTCGAGAACTTGCCAAGCGCCTATGACACTCGCTTTATGCAGATGCGGTCACGCCAGCAAGCTCCAGATGAAGACATAGCCGAGTACATTTACGACAAGTTGTGGCTCCTTAGCACCTGCAACCTTACCTGGGCTTCCCTAGCGGCCAAGCACTATGTCATAGATGGCATCCACGACTCCACGCATGCTGTCGTCCTGTCCGTGTATGCGTTCGAGACAGCGCCTGACGCTTTCGTCCGCAAAGCTTCAGTGCTGCAGGACACAGCTAGACGGCGTCGGGCTGCCACCACACAGCCGTGTGCTACTTCTCAAGTTCCCTGATGCAGTGTGGAAGCCCCTCCGTTGGCGACGCTAGCCACTGCACTAGCGACGGGGTGCAAGACAAAAGACAGCAAATGCGATACCAGAGCAGCACAAGGCCGTTGGTGTCAATTCACGTCGACGGTATCGGAGAGCTGACGGCGCTTGTAGACACAGGCGCTGAGCGTTCAGCGCTGCTTCGGCGGCACGCGCCTGCCAATCTCCATCCCTGGACTCAGGCACCCTTGCGATGCCTAGGGGGAAACGTACAGCCAGCAGGCACCATTGACCTGCGGCTACACACAACCGCTGGTACAAAGCATCTACGCGACGTGCCCGTCTTCGACGACTTGCCTGCCGACATCATTCTTGGCGCGGACTACGTCCTTTCTAACGACGTGCAACTGAACATTGAGGGCGGTAAAGTTATGCTGCGATCCACAACCTCCTGCGCGCCTCCGACTGAGTCACAGAGAGGTGAGCCTTCCGGCAGGAAGACCCTTTCTAGCGTTCTCAAGCAACATCGCGCCCTGTTTGCCGACAACAATGCACAACTTCCCGGTACTGACTTGTTTGAGCACCGCATTCCGACAGGCAGTCACCCACCTATATGCGTACCAATGCGACGATATGCTGAACGCGAACGGTCTGTCATTGCCGAACAAGTAAGTGAGATGCTGGCTGCTGGCGTGATTAGACCGTCGTGCAGTCCTTGGGCCGCACCTGTTGTCCTTGTTCGCAAGAAAAACGACACTTTGCGGTTCTGTGTTGATTATAGAGAGCTCAACAAGCATACTATACCGGACTCCTACCCACTGCCCCGCATTGACGATGCCATCGATACAGTACGGAATGCAAGATTCTTTTCGTCGTTAGACCTGCGGGCTGGGTATTGGCAAATCAATGTCGCAGAAGAAGACAAATTTAAAACCACGTTCCGTACACCATCAGGCCTTTACGAGTTCAACCGTATTCCCTTCGGCTTACGGACAGCTCCCAGCACGTTACAGCGCGCTATGAACACCGTGCTGGGTCCGCTTAAGGATCACGGCTGTGTTGTGTACCTCGATGATATCTTAGTTGTGAGCACAACAGAAGAAGAACATCTTCGGAACCTAGACGAAGTTCTTGAGAGGCTCTACAACGCTGGATTCCGACTAAACCGTGAGAAATGCCAATTTGGACTTACGGCCATCTCGTATCTGGGTTACTCCATCTCTGAGAAAGGCGTACAGCCTCTCCCTGAAAGGATATCAGCCGTTGCGAACGTCCCCACTCCGACGAGCAAATGCAGTCGTTTTTGGGCATCGCGTCTTATCTGCGAAAGTTTGTTGCCAACTTCGCTTCGACAGCTGCTCCCCTTACTGACCTGCTCAAGAAAGATGCGCAGTTTAAATGGGGCCAATCACAGGAATGGGCGTTCCAATCGCTCAAACATCAGCTGACCGACTGCCCTGTACTGAGCCACTTCAATGAAGACTGGACCACAGAGGTGCACACAGACGCTAGCCAGGTTGGACTCGGAGCAGTACTTGTGCAGCGCGACCCAGATGGTGCTGAGCATGTTGTCGCCTATGCCAGCCGAAAACTTTCAGATGCTGAAAGTCCCTACCACTCCAACGAGTTGGAATGCCTAGCTGTTGTGTGGAGCGTTGACGACAAATTTAGACACTATCTGCTTGGTTGGCATTTTACGGTGGTAACAGATAATGCTGCAATTTCATGGATGTTCTCAAAGCAACACCTGAAGCATAAATTCGCGCGCTGGATAATACGGCTACAGGAGTATGACTACAGCGTCCGACATCGCGCCGGTACTCTAAACCAAGTGGCTGACGCATTGTCACGAAATCCTAGTGGGGACGACTCGTCTAGAATGAAGGAAGCCTGGATATTATTTTCACAGCAAGACATCACCGAGGCCCAACGCCAAGACACTGACGTGGCGGCTATCATAGCTGCACTTGCGGACGCACAGAACAGCAACAAATTTGTCGTGCGTGACGCAACTCTCTATCGTCGTATATGGAAGAATAAGTGGCAAGTTGAAGAACACCTTCTAGTCATCCCTGCTTCGTTGCGGCCTGGTATTCTTCAAGCCATCCACGATACACCTGAAGGCGGACACATAGGTCAGCGAGCGACACTAAAAAAAGTACAGGAGCGCTTCTGGTGGCCCAAAATGAGTCAGAGTTCGTGATTACGTCGCTAGCTGCGAAATATGCCAACGACACAAGCGGCTTCCAGGGTGCCAGCCGGGGCTACTCACAGCCATTCCACCTCCTGCTACCATATTTCACACAGTTGGCATCGACCATGTTGGCCCCCTACCAACGACAGCGGCTGGCAATCGCTACATCCTCATTGCTGTTGACCATCTATCCAAATTTCTGGAGGTGGCCGCCGTGCCTTCTCTGGCACCCAGCTACGTGACAAGATTTTTGAGAGACCGATTTGAACTGAGGCATGGTCTTCCGAACAAACTAATATCCGATCGGGCACCCACCTTCCGCAGCTCCGAACTCCGTGCCTACCTACGCCATGCAAGAGTTGAGCACCACTATGCCTCAGCGTACCATCCGCAAGCAAACCGCCTGACGGAGAGAGCTAATCAGACAATTCAAGCGCGTTTGGCTCCCTACTGCAGAAATAGTAAGCCGGGAGAAGCAGATTGGGACGAACATTCAATGTTCAATGAACACTTCACTACAGAACTCAGCTGGGACATCGCCGTACGAAATAGTCTATGGCCAGCTACCCCGCCCTAACGCGCTCAATTTGGATACCCCGATCAAATTTGGACGCCCCATCGCGCGACAGACATTATGCCGCAATATTCGAGAAGAAGCTCGCAAGAGTGCCGCGAGAGCCCAAGACGTTCAAAAGCGTCATTACGACCGTCGCCATCGTCCCGCGCCGCAGCACCAGATAGGAGATGAGGTGTGGGTCCAACGAGGTAGTCGACCACCGGGCAAGAAGCTTTGCGCGAAATTTGAGGGTTCCTTTGTGATCACAGATCGCCTGGGAAAGAACACTTGGCATGTTCGCACTCTGGATCGACAGGGAACCTTGGACAGGAGAAGAAAGAACAATTTCGCCGTCCACGTGGCTCGTCTCAAGAAGAGGGTCCACCGACAAATCTGATGTGGTTGTGCAGTGAGTTTCAAAAATGCAGTGTGGCCGAGTGTAATAAAGTGGAAGCACAAGCTCGGTAACACGGGACAAAAAGGGGAAAAAGAAGAGGAGGTGACTGGGACAGCCGACCCAGTGAACGGGTGCTGTGTCTTTGTCTCCTGTTCTTTCCTTTACAATATATATATATATATATATATAGCCATTACATCGACACTTCAGGCAAATTGTCGCGGTGGTCGTCGCCGTGATGTTCCGCATTAAATACAAAAGCCATATACATGAGCGGCCCATACCCTGTGGGTTCGGGAAAAAGCGCGTAACAGTGAGCCGAAAAGGTTGACGGCTTGATGGGCATTATTTCCCACGCGTTCAATATTCGGGTTAGTTATAGGTCATGTAATCAAACGCGAATGGGAAGGAGATCACGCGCCTTCTCCTCTAGCACTGCCGTTGCTGTGAATGACTGTGCGCGGCTGACGCTTATGGGGCCCGCGTGCCATGTCTAATTGTTGGTAATCATTGGTGCGTGCAATGATAAAGGGCGACCAGGGATGGCTGCCAACTTCATACGTGCTGTATTACTTGCTGGGCTGTCTTTCTGCGCCCTTAGTGTTGCAGAGTTAAGAGACAGAGGTCATCGCAGATCACTCAAAGAGGCCGTCAGTAGTCGACATAAAAATAGGCAGATAATGATGATGAATCTAATTTTCAGAGTTGCGGTGAATCGCGCGGCTGTACGAACCGTTTGCCTCCGCTGCCGGCGTTCACAATGCTTGCGTTGTGAAAACGAGAGCTCGAGGTCATCCAGTGAGGTATTTACAGGTTTACATGGTCCGTGCTTACTATGTCCACTATGCTTACTGTTTTAATTTTAGGTGAACGTTTACTGCAATTTATATGGCCACTATAACTCGTGCAAGGGCCACACTTTTCTGTCGCGATTTTGACGAGCCTTTTATGGGACCGGTCCATTTGACCTCATTTTTCCAAGTACGGGTATGAAATCCGCCGTAAACCCGCGATCGCCTCCTCTCGACATCCAGTAGCGACGCGCGAAAGTACGCTGCGCGCGACAATTCGCTGTTGAGCCCGATCAGAATCAGCGCACGGAACGCGACTGCTCCTCGGTTGGATGTCTTTTTTTTTAAATATTGGCTGTCAAGTTATGGGTGCGGCCCTTACACGGGTGCGATCCTTAGACGGATTTACACGGCAAGAATCTTCCTTCGTGTAATTGTCTTCTACTTCGCTATCACTAATACTGCTTCGCCTTCCCGGCCAAAATGCACTCTTTTTTATTTTTTTAGTACTTTGAGTCCGAGTATAAGTGCTGCTGCGCATGACGTCTAGACTTCTATTTATTCTGATTTTGAGTGAATCCGGCTTGGCATCATTTCGGTTACTGAGTGAATTCTATATACAAGGTGTTTCAGCGAACAGTTTCCAAAATTTTAAAGGTGGCCTGTGGCAGATAGTACAATCTAGTTCATGAGCTCGTCTACTCAAAGAGGCAGGCATTACTTGCACAAAAAATTGAAATGCATAATCGACTAATTATCAAAATCAACCACTTAAGTTTTTAGCTAATTACCTTATGGCCCATGTTGCAATTTAGAAATTCTAGCCGTGGAGTGCGGATCCACTTTGAACTAAATCTCAGGCTGACACCAGTATGGTATGGTATGATAAAACTTTATTACGGTCCCTCGGAACGCGCGTCAGCACGTAGCGGGCCGCTCCCACGTCGGTACAGAAAGGCCGAGCCTCTCTGCTGCGTCGCGGGCCCGATGGACAGCCCATAGCTGTGCTTCAAGATCGGGGCTGCTTAGGGCAGGCTGACACCAGTGTCGAGATATTAATTCTCTAACTTTGCGGAGAAATACATTGGCGTGACAATCACTTTCTCAACAAAACGTCGTTTTATGCATCAAAGCACAAAAGTATGAAAAGAGTGGAATTATGGGATTTTACGTGCCAAAACCACGATCTGATTATGAGGCACGCCGTAGTGGAGGACTCTGGAATAGTTTAGACCACCTGGGGTTCTTTAACGTGCACCTAAATTTAAGTATACGGGTGTTCTAGCATTTCGCCCTATCAAAATGCAGCCGCCATGGCCGTGATTTGATCCCGCGACCTCATGCTTAGCAGTCCAACACCATATATAGCCACTAAACAACCACGGCGGGTAAGCGCAAAAGTAACTAACTGAAACGCCAATGCATTTCTCCGCAATGTTCGAGAATTAATATCTCGAAACTGGTGCCATCCTGAGAATTAGTTCCTAGTGCATCCGCCTTGCGAATTCCACGGCTAGAATGTGTAAATTGCAACACGGGCCATAAGTTAATATATGTTAAAAACCTCATTGGTGATTTTGTAATTAGTCGATTATGCATTTCAACTTTTTGCGCAAGTAATGTCCACCTCTTCGAGTAGACCAGCTCATGAACTAGAATTGTGCTATCTGCCACAGGCAACCTTTAAACATTTTTTGAAAGTGTTTGCTGAAACACCCCGTATTTATGGCCTCTGCATGCAAGAGGCGATGTTTCCATCCCTAATGCGTAAAGGTTGTAAATAATTAGAACAGCTTTTTTTTCTTCTATTTTGTTGCCAGTCGTTAGCATTACCTACTGGAAAGAGAATCAATATTGAGACACATATCAATCACGCGATTTTCACACGCCGTTGATAGAAGACTCTGCCGAAGGGGTCACTGAAGTCTGCAGGTTTTTTTCAGGGTAAAAAAAGCACGCAAAGTAATTTGAAGTGAGGTGAACATACATCAACATATTCATTTTCTAGGTATAGGCTATCATTTAGTTGGCTACCTCCTTCTCTTTAAAAAATATAATAAACTTTGTCCTTTGTATATATTTAAATATATTGCGTCTGGGCGTGGTGTCCTCAGCGGAAATAAAAAAAAGTTAAAGTGAGGAAACACGGATGAAGTAGCCGCCGCTAGTGCTTCTAATGCACTTGTCCTCCTATTGTCAGGATTTGCCGAAATAAAGCGAAAGTATAAATTAAAAGCCGTGCACATCCGCGCGAACAATGGTGCCGTAAGCTTTTAGCCATCACAAAAATGCAAATGTGGAGGCAACGCAAGAGAATCCTCAAATTATGTGGGTAACAGAACTCCGGTAATGACATTTTAGGGGCAGGGGGAGGGGTAGGCTACGGACCTCCGGGGGGGGGGGGGGGGGGGCTCAGCCCCCCCGGAAAAATTTCGGAGGGGGCTCGAGCAGGGTTTTTCGATGCAGGGTTTTTCATCGATTAATTGATTAACCGAAATTTCTGACGGGCACCTTAAAAAATGTGTAACACAGTAATCTACTTTTTTAGTACCCTACTTTAATGTTTGAGAGGTGGAACCAAGTTAGAAGTACAAGTGTATGAAGTTTGACAAGTAATCATCGTTAATTTGTTAAAGACTAGAGTTGACACTTGTGGCCTTTGAAAAGATAAACAATATACGTTGTAAAATGGCACTTGGGGCATAATTAAACACGATGCTGGCATTGTGAATCGATGTACAGTACAGTTAAACAAGAAATAAAAAAATAGCTATACTGAAAGGTGAAGTCCAACTAGAATATGCAAGAAATTACAAATGCACAGGGGAAAGAAAATTACTGGTTTAGGATTTTAAGCCACATGCTCTTTTCTACAGAGCGAAGGAACGTCAATTTGCTGGGATGTTTGGGTGGAACTGACGCCTTCTTTGAATGGCCACACAACCTGCATGCGATAATAGACGCTCGGCAGCTTTAGATTGGCTGGAGTCGGCATGAACTCCATCGCTATGTCAAATTCATGCTCCAAACCGGCACGACTGCTGTGCCACGTCTTTAGTGCATGGACTGGGAGTGACAAGACGATTGACGACTGGGTTGCTATAGTATGCCTTGAATTGCGAGAACATTTCAAGCCTCCGGCTCGCGGTGTGTGCGTTGTGGGGGAAGTGAGTGGAAGCGCTCGGCATCACTCGGGACTCGCAAAAACAGTCGACAGTCGCCCTACCACAGCCGCACAGTCACTGCTCGTGCTCCGCCATTCTAGTACGATTTCAGAATTTTCGCGTCATTCCTGTCAAACTCTAGAAAACGATTAATCGAACATGTCTAATCGATTAAGTCGATTAAATGAAAGGTTTTGTATCGTTTTGCGAATACTTTTAATCGATTAACCAATTCATCGTTCATCTATATTACCAACCCTAGGCGGAATGTGCTTTAATTATACTCCCATCCGTGGTGGCTCAGCGGCAATGGCGTTCGGCTGCTGAGCATGTGGTCGTTGGTATGACTCCACGCTGTCGTAAAAGGATATGCCTTAGTCCTAGTCGCGGAGGCCGCGTTTCGTTGGGTGCGGTATGCAAGAACACTCGTGAACCTGCTTCGCGTGAACGTTAAAAATTGAGGTGGTCAAAATTAATCCACAGCCCTCCACTATACGATGGATCTCATGTCTGTCTTTCTGTCTATCTCTGTTAATTGTTGGTAATTGTTAAATGTTGATAATTGTCTCGCGATTTTCGCTCGCTGTTTGCATCGTGTGGCGAAGTGCACTTAAAGGTGAAATTTTTAGAATCAACGTTTTATTGCTGACAGTACTCCGCTATCGGTGTGGAAAGAAATGCAGAATCATCATTAAATAATGTTAATTTACGTTTTTGTTTACCACTTCGCAATTTGCTGCGTAATGCTTATTCCCGGCGAGGCAGGCAGCCATCAGGACAGATCTATGTACACTGTGCTACCGCTTGGAGACCTTGCAGCGGAAAGCCTCCTCGAAGTAATCAAAGCCTTGCACGGCGCTCGCACATCGCTGGTGACCACGGATGGGCGATAGCTGGCACAGGCTGTGACAGTACGAGATGAAGAAGATCTGCTCCGCCGAGAACTCCTCCAGCGACACAACGTGCTTGGCTTCGGTGCCACTCTTGTCAAAGTCCATGCTTTCGACGTAGGCGTCATGGGCGATGACAAGGGCCCGCTGCTCGGCGTTCAAGTCGTCCTCCGTGACGTTGGCCCGGGCTCTGTGATGAACGGACCAGGTGCTGGTCCTGCGAAGTTCGAAGGCGTCCGGCAACACCTCTTATACCCGCTACTTACGCTGACGTCACGGCTTCCGAATTGCAGGTTATGCATGTGACTTTGGATCAGTTGTTCTGTCCTGGTTATAAAAACAAATCTCCCGATTATTTCATTTCTAAACCAAGCTAGCTTACCGCAGAACAAGGGTGGAGGCTTGGGCTAGTTGGTTTTGCACAATTAAAACCACATACAGCGCGAAGGACGACGACTAAGAGAGACGACGCACGCAGTGTGTGTCGTCTTTCTTAATCCTCGTCCTTCGCACAGTACGTGCTTTTAATTACCGCAGAAGCTGCGGCCACTAAGTGTCATAGTTGTCGTGACGAAAGAACGACGCGACGTTCGGCTGGGCCGCCAACGCCTGCAGGCGCTGCTTATTGTCATGGTATATATACACGAATGGAACGGAACCACTTCAGTGGCGCATTCTGTTTTAGCAGCGTTAGTAGTGTTAGTGGCGCCACCATGGGCTAGAATGAAAGACAACACTCTGCCTTTCCGAGGTCAGATTTACAAGTTCAGTCTCTTGAGTGGCACCACACGCCTTCCAGACCTTGTAACCTTTTCGGGGATGCCACCCGTGTCCCGCCTGGCACTGCTCTCGTGTTTGCCGGGTGATGCTTGCTCCTGGCTTGGCCCCGGGCTGGGAAATAAGGTTGGAGATGTCAGGTTTGGTTTATCGGGGCGTGACGCACTTGAATCTGGAGTGGGCTGCTCGGTTGCAAAAGACACCAGATGGCGTCGGTTTATCTGCATTACACCCCTGGGTGATTCCACAACGTGCGAGCGTGGCCGTTGGGCTCTGCTGAGAACCTGAGCGCGGCACTCGGCATCTGTTACCCACACTCCGTCCCTTGAGGAGAGGTCCCGAAGTTCTCGCACCCCGTGGCGACGGTTAAAGTTCCGAGCTTGCCGTTTCTTGGCGGTGGTGTCCTTTTCGGTGAAGATGTCTGGTGGTGGTATTTCTGGAGACAGCTTGCCGTGGTCTCTGGATACGCGTGTTCGTATCCGCCGACCCATGAGCAGCTGCGATAGGCTGTAACCCGTGACGCCTGGCGTGTCGCGATACGCTAGCAGTGCCAGGAAGCAGTCATTGCTCTTGCGGAAGAGATCCTTCACAGTGTGCACGGCCCGTTCTACTGCACCGTTTGACTGGTGGTAATCGGGACTGCTAATAACGTGACTGAACCCATAGTTTTTCGCAAAACTTGCAAACTCGTGTGACGAGAACTGGCGTCCATTATCACTTCGGAGCACTTCCGGTATGCCGAATCGAGCCATGACGCTCTTGATAGCCGAAATCACCGCCTGGCTGGAAGTGTTGCGTAGCGTGACGACTTCAGGGTAGCGTGAATAATAGTCCACAAGCAGCAGAAAATTTTGTCCCTCCAGGTGGAACAAATCTGCCCCCACTTGCTGCCATGGGCGCTCCACTGAAGGTGTTGGTATCAAAGGCTCAGCCCGCTGAACTCTTGTAGTTCGGAACCGTTCACATGATTCAACAACTGACGCAATATGTTTGCCTATGTTTGGCCACCAAACAGAGTCGCGGGCACGTGCCCTGCACCGGTTCACGCCCTGATGGCCTTCATGGATTGCATCCAAAACGTCCCTCCGGAGAGCTTCCGGAATCACAAGACGCCCTCCTTTAAGAAGCAATTCCATGCATACCGTCAGCTCCCCTTGGTACTTCCAATACTTCAAGAGGTTCGATGGAACCTTGCTCTTTCGGGACCAACCTTGTCTGCAGTATTTCACAAGGGCGACGCACTCGCCATCCATCGACTGGTGTTGACTTACTGCTTCAAGGCCGACTGGTGTGTCTTGCTCGATGCTGCTGAGAACCTCACTCACATACATCTCCACTTGGTTTCCCTCAGCGGTGGATGCAGGTGTGACAGGGGCTCTTGAAAGATTATCAGCCGTGCCAGCATCTTCCCCGGAACGCACAGAATCCTGTACTGGTACCTCATGAGCTTTAGTCGAATCCTTTGGATTCTTGGCGGTAAAGCATCGACATCCATGGAACCCAGCAGTGACGTGAGCGGTAAGGGGTCAGTCTCGACGGTGAAGTGTAGACCACGGATATACTCGTCAAATCGCTTGACTGCCCATGCAACTGCCAAGCCTTCCTTTTCCGTCTGGCTGTACCTTTGTTCCGTTGGTGTAAGGGGGCGGGATGCGTAGGCCACAGCTCCACGCTCCCCACTCGGCTGGTCTTGTAGCAAAACAGCACCCAAGCCAAATGAACTAGAATCTGCGGATATGATAAACGGGTGCAGTGGGTGGTAGTTTGCCATGCAGATGTTGGACGACATCATATCCTTCAACTTCTGGAACGCATCCTGTTGGGATGGTCCACACGCCCTCGCTTTTCTTGTTGAGCAATCCACCAATGAGTGCCGTTACCTCTGATAAGTGTGGTAAGAACCGTCCCACGTGGTTGGCCATGCCCAATAGTCTGCGGACACCACCGACATCGACCGGAGGTTCCATGCGCCTGACAGCGGCAAGCTTGTCTGGGTCTGGCGAAATACCACTGCCAGTAATAATTACCCCAAGTAACTTGACCATTGTAACACCGAATTTGCATTTAGACTTATTGAGGGTCAGCCCGGCTTTCCTAAGACGATCCAGCACTGCTTGAAGCCGGCAGTCATGCTCTGCCCTGTCTCGGCCAAAAACCAAAATGTCGATCATATTCACGACGCCGTCTTGGCCTTCAACAATGTAGCTCATTTGGCGCTGGAAGTATTCCGGGGCGGACGTTATCCCGAAGGGCAGCCGACGGTAACAATAACGTCCAAACGGCATGATGAATGTCGTTAATTCTTGAGATTCTTCTGCCAGCCTTACTTGATGAAAGCTGGATGTTGCGTCGAGCTTCGAGAACACTTGCGCATTACCCAGAAGTCCCAAAACTTGATCTACGGTGGGCAAGATGGGACGCTCTCGCAACACTACCTGGTTCAGCTTGGTAAGGTCGACACGGATGCGGTATGAACCTGACGTCTTCGGTACAATGACCATACCCGCGCACCACGGTGTAGGCTTTGTCACGCGCCTGATCTCGCGCTCCTCTTCGAGCCTGTCGAGCTCTGCCTTGACGGCACCGTGTAACGGAATGGGCACCCGTCTTGGGACTAGCAGTGAGTAGGGGTCTGCATCTGGATTTAAGCGTATAGTGTACGCTTCCTGTAGCTCACCTAAACCACAAAACAGCTGGTCTGATGTCGCCTGGTTGTTTTCAGTCTCGACCACGGGATCCACGAACTTGACCACCCCCAGCTCTTGAATGGCAGGATACCCCAGAAGGGGCACGATCTGTGACTGAATTACGTACAGCCGCTGTTTGATCAGCTTGTGCTTCCATTGCAGAGTGGCGACAAACGTCCTAGCACGTCAAATGGTTGCCCTGCCAGTCCCGCGAGCTCCCTTTCTGGTGCCTCGAGAGGTGGCGGAATTCCAGAAAATTACTGGGGACCACAGTGACCTCTGCACGGCTGTCAACTTTAAAGCACAGAGGCATTCCGTCAACTTTTACGTCGACAAACTTGGCCCGGGCTCCGCTGCTCGAACCGACTGCACTTAATTCCACAAGGGAAATGTTCTTGCCAGCACGGCATACTGCTGTGAAGTGTCCCTTTTTACTGCATTTGTTGCAGGTCGCTCGGCGAGCGGGGCATTCTGAGCGCGGATGAAAAGACCGTCCGCAAAATCCGTAAGGCGAAGAAGAAACATGCGCTGCGTGGTGCGTCTCTCGCTGCTGTGGGCGGTCTGCATGACTCTCGTCGCGTCCACGTTTATCAGCCCGGGATGCGCTATCACTGCTGGCGAGCATGCCGAAAGATTTGCTCTTTCCTTTTCTGCGTCTTCCGCCTGACGAACACACACGAGCGCTTCATCTAATGTAAGTTTCGGATTCCGGCAGAGCTTGTCCGATAACTTCGTGTCACGAAGGCCAACAATAAAACGGTCGCGGACCAATCGCCCTTCTATAACACGTGAAGCGTAGTTGCAGCGCTTCATGTTTCCTAGAGCCGTGAAGAACGCATCAGCAGTCTCGCCTGCCTGTTGAACGCGTCGGTGGAACCTTGCGCTCTCGTACAACTTGTTGGCGGGGTGTACGAAATACCTGTCGAGCTTACCGACGATGACACTGTATTTTGCATAATCTTCGTCCGGTACTTGCAACGAGCACAGAATGTCCCGTGACCTGGTTCCCATGCAATACAGCAGCGTTCTGACGCCAACTTCGCCCGCTGCGTGAAGACCCGTAGCAAAACTGTAGTCATCGAACTGTTGGCACCATCTTTGCCAAGCCGCCGGGTTCTTGAAGTCGAATTAAGGGGGCGGTTGCAAGTGGGGCGCAGCGACTACCATGACTTCCTTGCCGGCAGCCGCAAGTGGCTCGCTGTCCTAGGTGTTGTCCCGAGACATCGTCGTCAATTTGAAACAGATCCCACTTCTGACACCATGTCGTGACGAGAGGAATGACGCGACCTTCGGCTGGGCCGGCAACGAACGAAGTGCCCGGCGCTGTTTACTGTCATGGTATATATACACGAATGGAATGGAACCACTTCAGTGGCACCCTCTGTTAGAGGGGTAAGCTGCGTTAGTGTTAGTGTGTTAGTGGCGCCACCGTGGGCTAGAATGCAACACAACACAACACTGCAATAGTAATTGTAAAAGTATTAGCAAATAGGTTTACAACTATATAGTGTTCAAGTGTGTATTGCCACTGCAAGAAGAGCACATTTCGAGAGCAAGGACCTGAAGGCAAGAAAATACTCGTATTTAGCGGTCGAAAAATGTGACACAGCTTCACCACTGACCAGTACATCTGCAGCTGACGCGACAAACCTCTCGCACGACATTACGTGCATATCAAAAAGCTAGTTGACGTTCGGCGACGAATGCGCCCGTTCGAGTACGTGAGAAAGAACCAAGGAAAGCTATTCTCTTTAAAGGGGCAGAAAGAGCCAAAGGGATGAATTCATATTATGAAAGAAATGAATGATGCGCTTTAAGCCGTGTGTTACAGTGAGAATATTTATGTAGGGTTTCTTGTTCTGTTGCGTAATTCCGCAGTTAACAAAACGGGCAACCGGCAAATCTGCAAAGGTATTGTACAGATGGCTACCCCTAAACGCCGACCAGATACATGCATGCTGCCCTTTGTTGAGTCATGTCCGACGATGACGAAGTTTCCGTGAAACAAAATTCTGCGAGAGACTTCAAGAAAAACATTTTCTGCGGCAAATACCAAGACAGAGAGAGGAGAAGGTTCTTCACAGCACCGTCTCTCACTTAATCTAGCTGAGGGAGAGTGACTCAGACTGAAGTGGGAGAAGTGTGTCTAAATATTTCCACGTGCATAACAGTTGGCTGTTTTGTGGGTTTGCCGCTTCTGCGGAAGCTGAGGACGACAAAGTGAGCTGGCTGTCGACGATGGCGAATACGCGCTCTCAGTAAAGGTGTCGGACTTCAGTGATTCCTTTAGATTAAGGTCAATAGTTCTTGCCCTATATAGTAACGTGACTTCTGGAGGTGCGGGGTATCGATCCCCGTACACTAGTGTAACCATGACTATACCTTCGATCATCAGTCACCTCTCTGTCAATATCCCGAAGATCCTCGCTCTTTGGCAAATACAATGACAATATTTTTCTAGCACGTTGTATTATTTTTCAAACCAAGGTCTAGGAATGAAATAATGTATCCAACAATAAAAAAAAACCCAGGAAGAATGTCCCGCAGGACGAATCTTTCAAAGAATAAAGGGGGCCCACGAACCGAATTAAGTTGGTTATGCGAGGCACCACACAGGCATACTCTAACGTCGGCTATGCGAAGCTGTCTGATCCCAAGCCTCGCATTCCTTCTTATGTGGTGGCAGTCTAGGACAAGTGGATGTCTCACTCAGATTATGAAGAGCAAGATGTACTATCGTGAGCAATATGAGAGGAAACACCGAATTCGCTTTTAAGCGACGATTACTCGTGATACTCGGGTACAATCTGTACCCGAGTATCACTCGGGTACAGATTGTACAGATTTACCCGAGAATCACGAGTAATCGTGATTATAAAACAGTCAACTTGGTCTCAATTATTGGAGCGAGAGATCCTGGTGATTGATCCACGTGCCTGAAAAAATCCACATCCATTCCACCCTGTGAAAGGGTATGTACAGCGAAGCTGATTCGGACTTTAGACAAGTACCACACGCACGTCTGCGGAACTGCAGCATACATCGTCATTCTTCTAGACCGTCCGCCAAACGGAAGTGCCTTATTGAACTATATTAATGCTTAAGAGTAAATTACGCCAGAAAATGCGCAAAGTACTACTTATACACAAGCTGCCGACATGATAGCATCGGATTGTTATTCGAATATACGATAAAACATAAATCTTTTACGCGGAAACTGAAGGACAAAACCCTTTTCTAGCTGCCGTTTCAAGTCTGTCACAATGGCCGCGCCCGCTAGGTGGCGATACCGTTGGCACAGCATAAATCCTCATTCTTGTAAGCCCTCCGCCTAGCGCAAGTGCGTTATTGAAGTAATTGGATTTCTCAAAGTAAAATGCGTCGGAAAATTCGTAAAGTACGACTTACACACAACCTGCAGACATGATAACATTGGATTGTAATTCGAATATGTGAGAAAACATAATCTGTTGCGCGGAAACTCAAACATAAAACCCCTTTTCAGCTGCTGTTTTTGGGGTGAGCACGACACGAGAAATGCCGACCAACTAGAGGCTAACAGCTTCGCCGTAAAAACTGCCGCGTGACTAGACGCGCAGCACTTTTACGCATTTCGCGGGCTTTCTTTCAGGCTTGGCAAAAGTTGGCAGTCTCTCCCGAAGGATGAATCACTGCGATAGCATGGTTTATCGTTGCGATTGAACTCCTCGGACGGTGTTCTAACTGTAGACGCGGGTTCGACTACCGAGGACGCGACATACACGGGTGCGCCTAAATTTCTGGCGCCATTAAACGATTTAACACGCCGTCTAAGGCCTGTAATGAAATCGCACAGGCGCCACAACGCTGCCCGTCTAGAGCCGCGCCAGTAAAATTACATCACTTTCAGATTTGAGCACGGATATTATTTTGCAGTAAATCGACAGCGTTAAGCGCCCCCTGTCGCAGAAAATCCGGCGTCGGTGTCGGTGTGGGCGTCGGCGTTAAGCATTGGCGTCTGGCGGAAATAATCATGCCGAACCACATCATCCCGAACCACCCCGACCGGCGACCGGGCGGGCTCTTCGCGTGGCGCAACGCGTTAGTGAACAAAAATTGAATTTCTCAGAGTTAAATTCGTCTGAAAAATCGTAAAGTACGACTTAACCACAACCTACAGACGCGATAGCGTGGGATTGTAATTTGAATATACGAGAAAAAAACCCTGATAAGCAGCCGGGGATCTTTGAATTACGGGGTCCAATTACGCTATCGCGTTCCACTCTTAAAGGCGAAGCTTAAGCGTACCCCAAGTTTTAGATGCGAAGCATCTTATGGTCGGGGCTAGGTCACTCCCTCTCTCCATCCATCCGCCGTGCGGCGTCCACACCCCTACTGCGCATCCTCCTCCCCTTCCTCTTCTCTCCTTGTATCATCTCCTCTCCTTCCTCCTCTCCTCCTCTCACCTCCTCTCCTCTCGGAATTCCTACTTTCCTCTCCGGATTGGGCAACGAATGGCAACACCTGCGGCTCCGCGCGCGATAATGCGAAGCAGCTTAGGTTAGAGGCGCGGCGGTAGGCGCCCCAGAGGCACCGGCAACAGTCACCAACGCCGCGCGCGATCGGTGCGAACGCGGGCAAAACGCCGACGGCGTCGACAACAGTTCTGCGCGTTGCTGGTGCTGCTGCATGTCCAAGTTTATACAGCTGATAAAACTACCTTGAGTCGACCCCATGGCTGCTTCGCATACTACTCAGGGTTCTCCTGCGGGATGATGGTGTAATTTTTTAATATTTATTTAGATTTAATATTGTTACGTGTAGCTGATGCCCACGGCTTTTTACAATTTATTTGCAGGGAAGCTAACGGAGGCCTAGATGGCAACGCTATATCAAGCGGTAACTTGTCTTCCTTCTCCTCAGTGCAGATACACTGTGGTGGCTGTTCCGTATCAATATTCAATATTTATTACTCTGAGCATATTTAAGATAAAATCCGTGCGCTGTGAGTGTTATGTTTCATAACATTTGTTTGCGGGCTGCCATTCTGAAAATTCTGAGGAATAATTTAGTCAAGAACGTAGGACCTGGTTTGAGCAACATGGCAGTTGAGTAGTACAGCATTTCATATACGGCATACACGGTATTCATTAACATATAGCATACATATAGCTAAATATATGTGGAGCTACACGGCAACGTCGACAGCCACAACGACGGCGAAAGTTCGCTTGAAGTGTTCTTATAATTATTATCGCAATAAAATCTTTTCTGTAGCACGCACTGGGCAACAGAAAGCTGAATGGGGAATTTTGCACGATGGTATCTAATTTTCTTATTGACACTTACGCTATGAATATAATATTTGAGCAGTTGATTAAATTATAATAACCAATTATGTAAGTAGGCAAAATCCAAGAAATAGTCTGACTCGCTCCAAGCTACGGGAAAAAAACATTATGTTGGATCTGTCCTGCTACATGGCACTTGCATATTAATGTTGGCACAAGTTACGTAAGACACATGGTATAATATGGGGATGCTTTTTATGTTAGATGGGTACACGCGGGTCTTCATAGGTGATTCTAATAATTTCCTTTATTTATATATGGGACATGTCCTATATTATGGCGGGCGTTTTATTTCAAAGTTAACGGAGCTTTGAAAAAATCGCCTGCGGCATATAACGCAAATCTACTAATTTAGCTGGACTACTCGAACAGGGAGACATTACACTGGAAATCAAGATGAAAATTGACTAGCAACAAAATATATACAGCGATGCTGTTAGCTTCTAGTTGGTCGGGGTTTTTCGTGACCTGCTCACCCCAAGAACAGCAGATGGAAAAGGGGTTTGTGCTTGAGTATTCGCGCAACAGAATTATGTTTTCTGGTATATTCGAATTACAGTCCGATGCTATCATGTCTGTATGTTGTGTGTTAGTCGTTCTTTACGAATTTCTTGACGCATCTTACTTTGAGAAATTCGATTACATCAATAACGAACTAGCGCTAGGCGGAGGGCCTACAAGAATGAGGATGTATATGCTGCGTTAACGGTACCGCCACCTAGCGACCAGTGCGACAGACCTCAAACGCCAGCTGGCAAATGACTGTCTATCAGTTTCCGCCTAACATATTTATGTTTTCTCGTATATTCAAGCAACAATCCGAAGTTATCATGTCTGCAGCTTGTATGTACGCCGTACTTT
Organism: Dermacentor silvarum; assembly: GCF_013339745.2. Classification (NCBI taxonomy): domain Eukaryota; kingdom Metazoa; phylum Arthropoda; class Arachnida; order Ixodida; family Ixodidae; genus Dermacentor; species Dermacentor silvarum. Next base: position 100,186,875 of record NC_051163.1, on the reverse strand, counting down.
ACGCATTTTCTGACGCAATTTAGTTTTAAACATTAATTTAGTTCAATAAGGCTTCGCGGACGGCTCAGAAGAATGACGATCGATGTACGCGGTGTGATAACGTGCAGCGCATGCTGGCGCCGAGGCTATCTAATGTGTGACGTCACAGCTGCCTATAAAAGGGCATGCACTTTGTGAATAAACGCGTTCTTGCTTTGTGACCTAGGTCATATCAACTGGCGACGAGGATGGGATCAACCCCGTAGGCAAATGCGGCGAATAAACCGGACGGCAGAATAGTAGGTGCATTTTGGCGACTGAAGAAGCCTTCCTATCAAGTACGTGCTCTCGGAGCACGACACCGCAGCTTGCAACGAGCGGAGAACGGGGAATGACATCGAACGCTTCAGCGAGGCACGAGCAACGCCACCCGCACTGTGTGAACAGCAACCAACATGAACGCAGCAAGCGGCGTTTCATGCTGAGGGACTACGGAGGACAGCCGAGCGGAGAACGGGGAACGACATCGAACGCTTCAGGCAACAGGTCCTGCGGACGCGGGGCAGACCGGCAAGGAGCAACGTAGCACAACCAGTCTGCAACAACGACCACAACAGGAACAGCACAGAGGTGACTCTACGGTTCCTATTGACGGACAGAAATGTCGCGCTTAGGCAAAATCGCTGAGTTTGATCCTAAGTTACAGAATTTTGAATCTTACTTAGAACGATTTGAACTGTTTGTGCAAGCGAATGACATAAAGGAGGAAAAAAAGCTACCGGTGTTCTTGACGGTGATAGGAGCTGAAGCTTATGAAGTCTTGAAGAACATTGTAGTGCCAGCTTCCCCAAGCGAGACAACTTACGTTGAAGCCAAGCGTTTGCTAAAAGAGCATTACAGTCCAAGAAGCTCGGTGATAGCGGAACGCTGTAGATTTAATAAGCGGACGCAGCACGAAGGTGAAAGCGTAGAGAATTTCATAGTCGAGTTAAAACACTTGGCTAGAAAATGCAACTATGGCGACTTCCTACAGGATGCTCTCCGCGACAGGCTCGTGGCAGGGGTACGGAACGAGGAAATCCAGCGCGCTTTGTTCGCGGAAGAGAAGTTGACCTTTGAAAGCGCCTGCAAGATTGCCTTGGACCGAGAAATGGCGGCAAGAGAGGCAGCGCTTATGAAAGGAAGGGACAAGGACGAGTCGTTAAATGCAATTAGGAGCCATTCGAAGAATTGACTAAAAAGGCGCAAATGAGCCCCGTTCCTAAGAAAGAGCGATGTGAAAGATGCGGCAGAGGGCATTCTTCAAGCGTATGCTGGTACAAAAACTTTGTGTGCCGTAACTGCTCAAAAGTAGGACACTTGGAAAAATGTGCACAGCAGCACAGTCAAAGAGAACAAATGCAGTAGAATGTTCTGATGAGGATTCCGAGCACGAAGTGTACTATTTTGTAAATATGACACACTCGTCTTTTGATGTCAACATTCAGGTAGAAGGTAAACCGCTTAACATGCTAATTGATACGGGAGCGGCTGTGAGTGTAGTACCAGAGCATGTGTACGATTCACATTTTGCCCATATCACATGTCAGCCCACCAGAGTGAAACTTCGCACATACACAGGAGAACAAATGGTACTTAAAGGGCAGTGTGAAGTATCGGTAGTGTACAAAGATCAGAACATGATGCTACCAGTAGTAGTAGTTAAAGATAACGGACGGAAACTACCAGCATTGCTTGGGCGGAACTGGCTTGAACGTCTTAAGCTATACTGGGGCGAGGTTGGCCAGGTAACTGCAGAGGACAGAGTTGTTTCATTGCAGAAAAGGTACCCTGCAGTGTTTTCTCAGACACTAGGCACCGTGAAAAATTTTGATGCAAAAATAGCCCTGAATGCAAACGCTGTGCCGGTATTTTGTCGTGCCAGGTCTGTTCCATTTGCACTTAAAGAGAAAGTGGAAAAACAACTCCATGATATGGTGGAAACGGGCATGCTACGACAGGTACCACATAGCGACTGGGCAACCCCGCTTGTGGTGGTGCCAAAGAAAGACGGCAGTCTTAGGCTCTGCGGAGACTACAAAGTTACAATTAATCCAGTGTTAAAAACAGACCATTACCCGCTACCCAGGCCAGAAGACCTGTACTCAACAATTGCAGGCGGTAAAGTGTTCTGTGTTCTTGACCTGTCCGCAGCGTATCAACAGGTACCACTGAATCCCGAGTCACGACCACTTTTGACTGTGAACACCAGTATGGGTTTGTTCCAGTTTCAGCGCCTTCCATATGGTGTGGCTAGTGCACCCGCAATATTTCAGTCCATGATGGACGAAGTACTGAAAGACATTCCGCATGTAGGGTGCTATATCGATGATGTGATCGTGGCAGGATCTGACACAGTCACCTGTCAAAAGACGCTGGAGCGGGTCCTTGAAAGGCTACTTGAGTATAACATCACGTTGAACGCCGACAAATGCCGTTTCTTTCAAGAATCGGTGACTTACTTGGGTCACACAGTAACTGCTGAAGGGATTTATCCCACGGAAGCGAAAATCAGGGCGATTGTTGATGCACCTGAGCCCACCAACGTCACGGAACTAAAGGCATATTTGGGTATGCTAAATTTTTACTCAAAATTCCTGAGGAACTGTGCAACCGTCGCTGAGCCACTATATCAGCTTTTAAAGAAAGATAAAAAGTGGTCGTGGACGAAGGAATGCAGCGATGCATTCGCAGATACAAAAAAACTGCTTGTTAGCAGCAAAGTCCTCACGTTCTACGACGTTGACAAACCGATAGGAGTGCTTTGTGACGCGTCATCCTACGGACTAGGCGCAGTAATATTTCATGAAACTGCTGACGGAGAAGAAAGGCCTATCGCGTTTGCATCGAGAACCCTCAGTGCGGCGAAAAAAAAGTACGCAAAGTGTGAACGGGAAGCGTTGGCCTTGATATTTGGACTTAAAAAGTTTCACCGTTATCTGTATGGGCGGAACTTTACGATATACACTGACCACCAGCCACTACTTGGCATCTTGGGAGAAGAAAAGCCCACACCAGCGTTAGCGGCAGCCCGCATGCAGCGTTGGGCAATGACCTTTGCCGCCTACAGGTAACGCCTTAAGTACCGTAAGGGAAAGAACATGGATGTGGCTGACGCCTTGTCCAGATTGCCTCAAGTAGTGCAGGCTGAAGAAGAATCGGCCGAATGTTTGTCAGTGTTTCAGTGTCTTCCATTGAGAGCCGACGAAATTGCCAAAGCGTCCAGACGATGTTTGACATTAAGTCGCGTAGCTGACTTTACTCTCAATGGTTGGCCTAGTTGCTGCTCAGAAGAACTCAAGGCGTATTACGTACGCCGAGATGAATTATCACTGGAGCAGGGCTGCGTAACGTGGGGAGTCCGGGTTGCCATCGCTGAAGTGCTAAGGTATCGCGTGCTCGACCTGTTACACGACGAACATCCTGGGGCAAGTCGCATGAAAATGCTGGCCCGCAGTTTTGTTTGGTGGCCTGGAATTGACAAAGCCATAGAAGAGTACGTAAAGAAATGCACAATATGCCAGGCAGTACAACCCGCAGCCCAGCCTGTACCACTTCATCCATGGAGCTATCCTACTAGATGCTGGTCACGCGTGCATGTAGATTTTGCTCAAACGAGTGCAAATGTGTTTCTTGTTCTTGTTGACTCATTTTCGAAGTGGGTCGAGGTATGGCCTATGTCGTCCACGTCTACTGCAAAGACAATTGAAAGGCTTCGAAGCGCTTTTGCAGCTTACGGGTTCCCGGAAACACTGGTAAGCGATAATGGGCCGCAATTTACTGCAGCCGAGTTTGCAGACTTCATGGCCACCAACGGCGTGAGACACATCCGCACTCCTCCTTATCATGCAGCTTCAAACGGTGCAGCCGAACGAACTGTGCAGACTGTAAAACGCGCTCTGATAAGGCAAGTCCTGGAAAGCAAATCATCAGGTGCGCGTGATTCGTTCCAGGAATGTATCGACAGTTTTTTGATGGCATACCGCAACACACCCAGTAGTGTGACAGGAAAGACACCAGCTGAGCTATTTCTCAAGCGACAGCCACGCACAAAACTTTCCTTGTTGAAACCCGACTTTTCGAGAGCAATGCTCACCAAGCAGCAGGAACTTAAAGAACAGCGAGACAGGCGTCGCGGGAGTGAGCGTTTGTTTGATGTTGGTGATCAAGTGTTTGTGAAAACTGTGCGCGGTGAATGTGCCTCGTGGGAGGAAGGTGTTGTGCACCAGGTTGTGAGTGCTGTGACGTATGTTGTGAAAGTGCGCGAACAACTCCGGTTTACGCACGCCGACCACTTGCGGTCACGTCATGCTGACCCGGCAGCAAGGCTGGAACCCATGTCGAGACTCGAAAATCCTGTGACGCAGCACAGCGACATGGCAGCAGAGAGCACGTCATCGGTCCCAGCAAATGCAGCTCCAACGCATCCAGTTCAGCAAGCTAAACGGCATATCCCACCTCTCAACATAGACTGCCCGACACCGTCAACGGCGTCTACGCCTTTAACGTCGACGGCACAGCCGGAGGCACTGTTAGCTGCACCGCCAGCGGAAAGGCAACCGCTACGGCGCAGCACGCGCACCCGCAACCCACCGGACCGTTTCAAGCACGAGGATTTTGCAAAATAGATGTTAGAGGGAAGGAAATGTGATAACGTGCAGCGCATGCTGGCGCCGAGGCTATCTAATGTGTGACGTCACAGCTGCCTATAAAAGGGCATGCGCTTTGTGAATAAACGCGTTCTTGCTTTGTGAATAAACGCGTTCTTGCTTTGTGGCCTAGGTCATATCACGCGGCACTTCCGTAAATGTGCGCGCGCGCATGACGTACGTCGCTTGTGGTGGTGGTGTTTTGTGTGACGTCGTCAAACTTCATTTGGGGTGGTGGTGCTTGTCTAACGTCCGCACCAGCTTTGCTGTACATCTACTTTCACAGGGTGGAATAGAGGCGGATTTTTAACTTATTATACTTTAGCACACATAGTGCAGTGTACGAGTTGAAGCCAGTGATGTCACAAGGCGCATCCACTTGGAACAAATTTTGAAGCTAGTACCAAATTTACGATCATTCAAGGTGCATTCACACGACCGGACGGAGGAAGAAATTTCGCAGCGGATGGCGTATCACGTGACGCGCGCGTCATCAAATTGTGCCGCCCTCGCCTAGTCCGGCCTCCTCCGCTCGCTGTCTGGAATGAAAATGCTCGCCGATATTTCCATCCGTCCGTTTGGCGGTCGTCTGACGTCAATTTAGCGTAGTCAGCGTCAAATCTGTCCACATTGGACAGATTGGCGTGGCTACGATGGCGTGTTGTCGGCTTGAAGCCACGTGTGTTGTTGTGTAGCAGTGACCGCACGTGCTTTTGCTGTGGTGCAGCGAGAAAGGCGAGTCATGGTTGCGCGCGCATTTCTATTTACTCAGACCGCGCAGCCTGCGTGACCTCAACATGAGTGAGGTGCACAAGAAAACGCTAAGTCACGAGGCAACCGTCACATTTTTGGCTCTTGTTGGGGGATTCACAGCGCTATGGAATATAGAGCACGCCGAGTATGCAAACGCACAGCTGCTAATAAGCGTTGGAGCCGAGAGTAAGCACGCGGATTATGCAAACGGCGCTCCGGCTGTGGGAATGCGACCTAACTCGGCTGCGCCGGATTCAAGTGATCACGTGACTGTTTGGCCCGCGGAGCAGGCGGGATTTTGCCCTCGCGTGTGTCCACCTTTACTAAATACGTACATGTCAAACCTGTGGTAAAAATGCATTGTTGTTCCTCTAACACTTTTAATGAAACGCTTTTTTATACACTGAAGTTCAAAAATTACTGGAACACCAATGCATTTCGTCGCAAATTTTGGCAAACGCATAGCTCAAAACTGGTGTCATCGTGCGGATTCGTTTCAAGCGGATATGACTTTCAAGGTCGCCATGATCTTACTTCGTAGCTATTCACCGTCTACAATACGTAGATTGCAATATTTACCGTAAAGTAATTAGTTTCTAAGTTAATTATCCAAACATTCACAATTAGTCAAATATTCATTATGGTTTTCATGCGAATAATGTCTGCCTCTGAGAGTAATCTAGCTGAAAGCGTAGAATTGTGCTACACGTCAGGGTTGATTTTCTTTCTTTTTAAATTTTGTTAACGATAAAGAAAGACAACCCGCATATGGGACCATAAGTGTTCTTATGAGACCCACTTACGTTCATATGCGGATCATATGGGACATGCCCGATATGATGCATGGGAACGTGCAAGGTTTTATGTGGGACCCCACGCCCCCCTTCCCATGTTGATTAGGATTATTGGTAAAGTGAGGTACGGGCTTTTCTTTCGATAAGGGCAATATATGTTCAAAATCTCTTGTTAATGGGTTCCTAAGGTAAAAAAAAAAAACGCGGATATCTGTAGACCGCCGTCTTGTTACCCTACGCGACACCTTTGCGCAGCTGCTTACTTGACGTCGAAGAGCACCTCGTCGACGTCCATGGCCGCGGTCAGCTGCCGGGCGAAGGCGGCCCCGACGCCGCCATAGTTGACAGCCTTGGTGGCCCGGGCGTAGAACAGCGGCTCCCGCAGCGCTCCGGGCCACACGGACACAGCGTTCGCGAAGGGGTCGTATCCGAAGAAGCCGTCACGGCTCCGTCCCCCCTGAGCACCAATGCCCGTCAGGTGGCGGCAGTTGGGAGAGCCCATCAGGGAGCGCAGCGCTCGACGCGTGGCCAGCAGATGCTCCAGGTACGAGTGGGCGGCGTCCGGTTCCGGAAAGCTGGAGTACATGTGGTCCAGCTCGTCGCCCGATTTGCGCAGCATCTCGTCGCTGGGCCAGACGTCGAGCTTGACCCTCTGGAGCCTGTTGATGGCAGCGCCGGTGCTACCATGCCTGCACCATACGCACGGTATTGGCGCGCGTATGTGAGACACGACAAAAAAGTGACCTCACATGAAAAGTCACTTTCGTGAAAGGTCATATTCGTGAAACGAAGTTTTCAAGATAAACAACTGATCTTCGAGGCTGATAGTATGCACAAACATGCGCGCACACGTCGCGCTGAGTGCTCCATCCGCCTCAACGCCAGCGGACGCTCCGGCGATGCCGACTCAAATTACTTCAGCACGTCTCCCAGACAGACCGCGAGAACCACCACCAGAAACTGCCGCCGAGCGTATACCTGGCGTACATTATGGAGCGCTCGCCCAACACAGCATGCCGACTGCCCACAGATGGCGCCACTGCCTAAGCAATGTGACGGCGCCCCCCCCCCCCAAAAAAAAAAAAAAAGAAAAAAACAACAAATTGGCTGGGGTTTAGCTTTGGGTAAACCTGGTCGAGTAGCGATAGCTACAGACCCCCGGCAGCGCTTAGGCTTCGGTTGTGGTTTGACATGTTATTAAACTTGGTGGTTTCCCACTAGACTAAGAAAGCAGAGACGTTGTGGTCAACCAACGGGTAAAACTGTATTTGTCACATCAATGAATACGCTTCTATGATCCGTAAGCGGTGGCCGCGCGGCGACCGCGACGAGGCGAGTTGCCGGAAAATCGAGGCCCGTGGTCTGACGTCACACAGAGGGTGCGGCGTGCGCGGCAGTTGTGGCAGTTGCCAGGCAACGGCGGACGCGCGCCTGTAGGAGCGGTGGCCGCGCGGCGACCGCGACGAGCCGAGTCGCCAGAGAATCGAGGTCCGTGGTGTGACGTCACACAGAGGGCGCGGCGAGCGCCCAACGGCTAAAACACCATGATGTTGGAAAGTAGTGGCACTCTTTGATCTACGCCGCGACACCCTCGCCGGCGCTGTTAACCTCTTTTAGATGCGAATCAGCTTATGGTCGGGGCTAATACACTCCCTCCCTCCCTCCCTCCCTCCCTCCATCCATCCATCCATCCATCCGTCGTGCGTGCACACCCCCACGGCGCATGCGCATCCTCCTCCCCCTCCTCTCCTTGTCTCATCTCTTCTCTCGGCATCCCTCCTCTCCGACGCTCCTCTCCGGATTGCGCAACGAATGACAACAGAGACTTTTAGTATTGCGGCAAATGCTTGCGTTAGCGTTAGCGTGTTATGCACGCTAAATCTAGTTTAGCGTAAGACAACGATGCGCCGCTAAGCGCAAAATCATCTAGCTGCGAGTAGTCAAAGCAGCAAACTGGGCAGCTCGACAACCAAACTAGCCGTGTGGATCCACGCCAAGCCTTGAAACGAGCCTGCATGTCAAGCGCTCGGGCCGAGGGTGCCACCATGTTTGCAACGCTAAAAACTTAGCGAGCGTTTAGCGTCTCCGCTAATTTGAAAAATAGCGGACGCACGCTACCCGCAAAACTGAAATAGTGTTCTGAGCATGCGCAGTCTGACCCCGCTATTTTATTGCGTTTAGCGTGGTGCCATTTCCGCAATACTAAAACTGTCTAACACATGCGGCTCCGCGCGTGATAATGCGAAGCAGCTTAGGTTAGAGGCGCGACGGTAGGCGCCCCAGAGGCACCGGCAACAGTCACCAACGCTGCGCGCGTTCGGTGCGAACGCGGGCAAAACGCCGACGGCGTCGACAACAGTTCTGCGCGTTGCTGGTGCTGCTGTATGTCCAAGTTTATACAGCTGATAAAACTACCTTGTGTCGACCCCATGGCTGCTTCGCATACTACTCAGGGTTCCCCTACACACTCTAAAAACAGTTGCACCCTTTGGGGTGTATTTTTGCCACAGAACAATAATCATCATCTGACTTGCGTGGCTTTCCTTTATTTAACGCTGTGCACCCGGCACTTCTCGGTCACGAACGACAAGAGCGTTATCAGCGTGACACAGCGTTCTCTACAGGAAAGTAGCAAGTGCAGAGTTTTCAAGATAGGAAACTTTGGGGCGTATTTTTGCCACAGAACAATAATCGTCATCTGACTTGCGTGGCTTTCCTTTCTTTAACGCTGTGCGCCCGGCACTTCTCGGTCACGAACGAGAAGAGAGTTATCAGCGTGACACAGCATTCTCGTCAGGAAAGTAGCAAGTGCAGAGTTTTCAAGATAGGAAACGCAAGCAAGACAGACGATTATTGTTGTGTGGCAAAAATGCACCCCAAAGGGTGCAACTGTTTTTAGAGTGTACGGGAAGATGGTGTAATTTTTTTTCTTCGAGTTACTCCCTATACAGTACTCTACTTTTTCACCCCCTCTTTCGCGGAGCCAGCGCATCTGCCACGCTGAATGGCTGCGGCGCGCGATACGACCCTGTCAGGTGACCCTGACGTCACGAAAACGGCGCGAAACCTTTCGTGCGCTTTCAGTTCCTCCCGCCCGCCATGAGCCTGCCAAGCGGTGGTCGCCCTGCCGCTCCGAACGTGCGTTTCCTAAGTTTTCCTGTGTTTCCGTAGGAATCTGGGCTTCGTTCTCCGTAGAAATGTCTTGCTGCTGCGCGTTTCAATGCAGCAGCAGGTCAGAGAAAGGGCTAGCATTATTTTCTATCCCCCGGGAAGAACGGAATGCCGTGCGCCGGAAGCAGTGGCTCCATAACATCGGGAGAAAGGATTTCGCCCCTCCTAAGCACGTCGTTCTTTGCGAGGTGATTGTTTCAGCTTTCCTTATTGTAATGGACGTGACTCGGAGCCAGACGATCAGCAACTGATTAAAACCTTTATTCAGCGGGCTATTATATACACAGACAACCGATGACGTAGTTCTCACGTAGCTTACGTGCACAAGAAAGAAATAGAGCTGGCGTTAGGTGCCACGTCATAACACTTATATTGGTAGGTGAAGTTGCCTGGAGAGCTTAATGCCCTTCGCATAGCTGGACTCTTTGTTCAGTTCAATACAGAGCACCTATAACTGTGCATATAGTTTTTCTTTTTTTAAGTGAGGCGCTGAACTTTTTGTTGACTCTTCGCGCCGTGACAAAGTTTTTTTTTGTGTTTTCGCGCGTGCGTTAGTGTCCAAGTGTATGTAATTTATGAGTTAATAGCTGTAACTCCTATTCTGTAATTGTGTGTGCGCGCGCGCGTGTGTGTGTGCCTGTATGTGTTTGTGCACGTGTGTGTTTGTGCATGTGTGTGCGCATGCGCGTGTGTGTGGCTATGTCTATGCGTGTGAGTGAGCGCCGAATGAGAATACTTCGTAGTTAATGGGGCATTTTTTTTCGAACCACCTACCGGTCCATTCCGCAACCTTCAGCACCGCCTAGATCATTCTGTAGTTCAGTGGCGTCAGTTATAAAACAATGGTAGCGATTTTCATCGTGCGAAAAAGCGCGAATAAGAATTATCTAGTTGAATTAAACCAAACAATTATCCTCTTTCCTGCATATAGGCTTATGAGCGTGAGTTGATTAAGCGAAAGTACAGTCAAGTCAATTAACAACCGCTCAATGATATCTTGGCAGCCGTCGTGAAGTAAATAGCCGTACGCAAGAAAGCGAAGTTATACGAATCTGGCATGTGTTATTCGCAGGATGCTAATAGTGTACAAGCCATGTGCTTTTTATAATCGCCCTGAACTCTGATACACTTTTACATCTCGAATGCTGTTTATTATCAATTTCCATAGTCTTAGAAGTTTCCCTGTGAGCAATCAGCCTGTTTTTCTCTTTTTTAGAGACTTGGGGTAGTCCCAGAGGAGATGGAATACGATTTCTCGTCGTTTCATCGTTACAGAATACGGGCGCGTGCGTTAAGTTCTATATTACCTATTTCGCAAACACAGCACGTATTTTGCACAGTGACATTGGTACACATGCTTTTGGCTCACGCGAATTCGCTTTAAATAAACTATCATGTCTTCTTGGTTACCTTCTTTGAGCTTTTTAATAGCCACGATTATGAAACAAATTCTCGTGTATATTCTATGTTGCTTACATTATGTGCGCCCACTACACATCCGCCTTACGAACAGCCCAAGTGGCGACGGAGAGGCAAACCGCTCAGCCACTGCTTGGTACGCATTTTTTCGGAGCGCTCCCGCTTGTTTTTATCGAATCGTCTTCAAAAAAAATTGTCACGCCGTTCTATCGGAAGCGTACTTTCGTCATGACAGTTTCACAAGGGATCAATTCCCATATAACGCTTCAAAGGGCCGAATAAACAAGCGCGCGCATTGATCATAATGCGGCTGCAGCGAGCCACTGGAGGGTTCAGCGTGCCGTGCGCACCGCGCATGCCCGGGGAGTGGAGAAATCCGAGGAGAATTGAGGAGGAAAGCGCGCTCGCGGAGGAGAGTGTCGCTACTTTCAAGATCAAGGGGTTTTACCAACGGCAGGAGCGGTGGCCGGGTGGCCGCGCGGCGACCGCGACGAGCCGAGTTGCTGGAGAATCGAGGGCCGTGGTGTGACGTCACAGTGCGGCCACGGTTCAAAGTGCGGCGACGGCGAAGAGCCGAAAATCTGGCGTAATGTAGCTATCGCGACAAAAAAGCTCTATATATACCTTCGCTCGCTTGCCATGTTTTTGACGCGGATGAGAGCTGCGACGGCCGCACGCAGCGCCTCGTTGAGGATGACGAGCAGGTGGGTCCGCCGGGCAGCCATTCCGACACGCTTGGCATGATTCACCGCCAGGGGGAGACGGTACGTGTGCTCGACCTGCAACTCGCAGCGGGTGCTGCAAGCACGGAGCAGTCGTACCTGCGTTAGGCGCACACACTGGAATACTGAAAACGTTTCTGGGCTTATGTTTTGAAATGGTGCCTCCTTTGAAGCGGGCGGCGATACATAGTCGCTGGCGTGCTTGAGCTGTACAGGCCGAACTACATGTATTGCAGTCTTGCATTTTGCCTATATATCTCTACATATATTATCTTCAATAAAAGCTCTTTGCGGTAAAGGTAGTGTAATACTATAGAGTAAAATCTGCTTAGACGAAACTCGGAGGCACAGAAGAATGTGTTACATTTATCAGAAGTGTCATTTAAGCGAATCACACAAAAATACAGAAGAATCGTATTATTTTGAGAAGCATCGCCTTAATGTACTCCCCTTCGAATATCATCGCTCGCGCGTAAGCTATTAATGTCTGTTTTAGGTACAACTTCTGCTACCGTGTCTCTTTTAAAATGGGGCAGCTAATCAGAAAATTGGCGCTTCATATGGACGCTTGAACCGCAGGAACAGCACCTTTCCCATTTATTCGACTTGTGATGTAAGCATATGCCTCCGGTCCTTCAAAGAACTGCTGTTCTCCGTGACGAGGGGGGAATTATAAACTTCGCCGCACTTCAAGTCTTTCATGAAGTCTATTCTTGTAGCTAGTGTAAGCGCTTTGTGCTCTCGCTTTTTGACTGGCACCATCATGAGACAAGGAACGTGAACCCTAAGCGATGTGAACACGGCATAGGCAGTCGCTGATGCCGCAGAACCACAAATTCCTGATGAATTGCATTTTTCTTCGTTCAAGCGTGACCATTTTACATAGTTACTGGACTGTTCGCTTTTTGTATGCGGTATAACGGTCCATGAAGTACGTGGTAGCTTCGGCTCCGGTTCCGTGACCGAAGTTCACAAAGAACTACGATTCGCTTGAGTGAAGTTTGTTGACATTAGGTATATGAGTGGGCAGCCAAATTTGACACCATCGTACCGCTTATGCGGCGTTTCCGTTTAAGCGAATTTAGTTTATCTGGAGTCCACCGTATATCCTTGTATACTGACTCCGACTCCATCTGTTCCCTACTTTTTTTTTCACCAATGCTCTAAATGTCTCTCGCTCATCTCGCCTGCTAATTAGTTAACGCTCCCGTCAGCTTCGAACCTTTCTGTGAGCGCTTTTAGAAGATGGGCGTTCCCTACGGTCCTGGCTGTGTCAATATCTGGGAGCAGCTGGGAACAGCAGCGCTGGTGGCAACACCTTATGAAGCAGTGATCAGTCATAAGTACTATGCTTTTAAAACTTTTAAAACAAGCTCCACCCACAAAACTGCACCGGATCTGCCTTCTGTGCATCCAGCCGAGACGTATAGTTCATGAGAGACGCTTCAAAGAAATTCCGTTTCCGTGGTGATCGACGTCACGAAATATAGCGAACGTTCACCGAAGCGTTCATCGATTCTCTTAGTTGGGCAGAGGTGTGTTCGCCACTGCACTCGCAGGTTGTCACCGACTTTATAAACATTGCACTGGTGCCGCGCTCTTCGGGACTGCGATGTAGTTGCCGGTACATTGATTCCTGTAGGTAAATACGATAAAGTCGGTCACGGCGATAAGTGTTCTGCGCGCTTTTGTACACACAGGCTCACAAGATGCCGCCTCCGATGACTCTTTTTCGGATGTCTCTGGTTGTTCCGGCAAAAGTTTAAAGCTTCACTGTGCAATACTAAAACACTCTGCCAGGGCAGGAAGTGTTGGGATTAGCTAAATGTAGCGTGTTTTTAGTCGCCTTAACGACAACTTTGCCTCTTCCAAGTATTAGCGACTTTCTTAGTCACTTTTTAGATGCAAGAAGCAAATGAATTTCTCTGGTAAAATTCCTCAATCCGCTTACGGTAAATTCAATGTGCTGCCTCATTATTACTCCAGGGATGGCATAAATGCCTGCATTCAATTGTCGCTGCGTCTTGTGACGTGCTGAAAAATTATATCCTGGGGTTTTGCGCTTGAGGTGAATTGTGACCACCTGGGATTATATACCGTGCACGGAAATCTAAGCACGCGTTCGTTAATGATATTAGCATTATTTGGGAACTTTCGCAGTTAGCGGTATGTATCTATGTCCGCGCCTAACCTCTTTCACACACGCTTGGGTCACTATGTAATAACTGCTCAAATGGGTAGAGAACCAGACTGCTGTGCTGGTGGAACCGGGTTAAAAGAGTAAATTGCGTCCGAAAATTCGTAAAGTACGACTTACAGAAATTAGGAGGGAAAATTTGTACGACAACACAAAGTGCAGTGTCTTGCTATTTGAGGCTCGAGCTGATGCCAAGGACAAAAATATACAGGAGCAAATATTCTCAACAACACGAGGCATGTGCATGCTGCAGCAAAAATCCGGAGACAACTCGGCGCATCCCAATGGAATGCGAGGAGATTCACCCAGGGATACTCGTAGGTAACGTATGTAGGTAACGTGCGCCTTCCAGAAGTACTTAGATTTAAAGTGGACGGAATCATCAACCAGTCAGCGGAAGAGATAAGAGATGTTAAGAGTATTTGTGGAAAAAAAGTAGGGAATTAGAGATTGATACGACCGGATCCGTACATAGAGAAGTTTTGAGGAAGAGAAAAAAAAAGATTAAAAAGATGCATCCAAAAATGTTAGAATAAAACGCATCTATAGCATGCGTCAAGTCAATAAGTCAAGCAGGCTAGGTGACTATTTGTCACCGCCCCGTTTCAAAGGGGACAAATTATCATCAAGCAATAAAACATATTCTGGTTGAATCCAATGAGTGGAGACAGGTGCTTTATCTATAAATAGTACCAAAGAATACCAACTGCCAAATGTCGTGACTAAACAACATTTTATTGCAAGTGATCGTGTTTACCCAGCGTACCCGCCGTGGTTGCTCAGTGGCTATGGTGTTGGGCTGCTGAGAACGAGGTCGCGGGATCTAATCCCGGCCACGGCGGCCGCATTTCGATAGGAGGCGAAATGCAGAAAACACCCGTGTACTTAGATTTAGGTGCATGTTAAAGAGCCCCAGGTGGACCAAATTAATCCGGAGTCCCTCACTGCAGCGTGCCTCATAATCAGATGGTGGTTTTGGCACGTAAAACCCCATAATTTAATTTAAAAAATTTAGCCGGCAAATTAAGTATGGCAGACTGAGCGAGTCATGCATGCTCTAGGGCGTAATGTCCACTGTGGATGGAATGAAAAATACCGCATTTTTGTTTAAACTATGTTTTATGGGGTACAGTGGATGACGTAAAGTATTCAAAAAATATTCGTACTTTCATATGGCGACTATTCGATTCAAGGACCTATTCGATTCGTGATTCGCAAGTTAAGAATATTCGCACTCCTCTAGTTACGAGAAAAGGAAGAGTACTACCCGCGCACCTGACAGCTGCGGTAGGACAGGGAGCAGAATCGTTCAATGCGGCGCCTGCGTCGTCTACCGAGGAAGTCGTTGCAGAGTACATCACGTTCGCGAAGGCGTTGACGACGGAGCGAGACATGTGGTCTAGCAGCTCCGCCCGAAAGAACTTTGCGAAGAAGTGGTCCGTGGTCCTAAGCAGCCTAGGGTCGGCGAGCAACACCTGCACGGGGCGATTGGTCATCCTCATCAATGTCAGCTAGTGGAACAGTGAAGACGAGTAAAATGAAATATTACGCTTACGTAATAACAAATTCGTCATGCGTAGCAAGAACAGAGCTTTCGTAAGCGAGATATTGACGAACATAGAAAATTCGAGGGGTGCCACATATGTTGTGGACTATACGGCACCTCTCATGTGAAGTCAGCACTGGCTGATTCACAGAGAGCGCCATAGAGCAAGATCACGTGTTATTACGTCAGCTCGTCCGTTTTGGCGCGGTAATTTACAGAGCAGCAGCAGGATCTTCGGCGGTCATTTTCTACGCAACAAAGTGACATTGTGGATCACCAGAAAAGGATGATAGACTACTAGACGAATAATCCGTCGATCTAGCTCGACGAAACAACAGCGCTCGTACACCAGTAGTACGTCACATATTTCAGAGGAAATTCCCGTATTTGGGGCATTGTAGCTGATTCAATGTTTCTGGAAGTATGATTTGGCCAATTTAAAATATAATTCAGTCGACTATAAATACAAAATCAACTCGCCGCTCGAGGCACTTTACGTGTATTCGCGGGCTTCCTTCACGCTCGGAAAAACACTTTTATGTAGCACGTTTTGAGGAACACAAAGCTGTATCGGGAGTTTCTTACGTTGCTCTACAATTTTCTCATTGACACTTTTCATGTAATTATAATAATTATTAAGTTGATTAATTAAGACTAATTGCCTAACTGGGCGGAATGCAAAAAATAATCTCAGTATCTCCAAGCAACGGCAAACAACATTACCCTGGTTCTGTACAGTTACGTAGAATTTCGACTTCGTTTGTATAAAAATTTTTGATCAATAGGTGCCCGAAATATACAAAACAAAGCGTTCCGTGCAGTAACATACCAGTCTCTATAAGTTTTTCCCAGCCGATAATTGGTGATAGCTTCCGCCCTTGAACGGGGAGCCAATGAAACGATTCGTAAGAAATAACCATTGTAGATTACATAAAATAAAGCGGGCGCAAGTAAGATGTCAATTCGAGTGACGCATATGCGAGGTAACATTTATTTTATCACCATTGACGATTACGTTTCGAAGCTATTTCCCATTATGTACCATGCGTTTGCTGTATTAACAACACTCGGCTATCGAAAGTTTTTCTTACAAATACCTTTGCGTAAGAACGTCAAAAAACATTTCTTAGCAAATGCATATTGAGTACATTACCAATCAAACTAACTGCACATTAGGCTACTTCAAACGAAACTTCCCACTCGCTTCGTATGATCTAAAGTTATTGTTGTGCAAAACATAGTTCTACCGAAACTGGAATATGCTTCACCTGTTGTCTAGCATTCAAGCCATTAAAAATCGCTCTGCAAATTTAATCCTTTTAACTGTTCTCACCGTGCGAGTGTTACAGAAATAAAATCCAATTTAAATCTACTCGACCTTTCATTAAACGTCGTGAATACTCACGACTATGCCTGTATTATGAAGTGTATCACGTCAATCCTGTCTTCGGTACCTCCATATTTCATCAGCCATATCACACATTTCCTCAAGCAACGAACAGTGGCATGATCTAGGCGTGCAAAACAGTCGTACTAATTTGAATTCTTGCTGCTCTTTTGTACCCCTAAAGGCTCATTCACACTAGGCCGACTACATTCTACTACACCGATTTTGCTACACCGACCATACTACTAGCCGACTACATTCATATACACTGATTTTGGTCTGGAATTACCCCCAACGAATTCGAGTGCGCAGCTTGTATGTATGTATGTATGTAGTATGTATGTAGTATGTATGTATGTATGTATGTATGTATGTATGTATGTATGTATGTATGTATGTATGTATGTATGTATGTATGTTATGTATGTATGTATGTATGTATGTATGTATGTATGTATGTATGTATGTATGTATGTAGTATGTATTATGTATGTATGTATGTATGTATGTAGTAGTATGTGTATGTATGTATGTATGTATGTAGTTATGTATGTATGTATATGTGATGATTATGTATGTATGTATGTATGTATGTATGTATGTATGTATGCATGTTGGATGTATGTATAATGTATGTATGTAGTATGTATGTATGTATGTATGTATGTGTGTGTGATGTATGATGTTAGTATGTATGTAATGTATGGATGTATGTATGTATGGATGTATGTATGTATGTAGTGTGAGTGTGTGAATGTGTTGTTATGTATGTATGTATGTAGTGTATGTATGTATGTAGTGTAGTGATGTATGCTTGTGTTTTTTGTGGTGTGGTGTGTTTGGTGTGTGTGTGTGTGTATGTATGTGTAGGTATGTATGTATGTATGTATGTATGTATGTATGTGTGCGTGTGTGTGCGTGTGCGTGTATTTGTAATGTGATCTATATACATAAATAAGTGTAAGCAACATCGCAAGAAGTCGAGAAGCGACGAAACATATGCAGCCCAGAGCACGCATGTTTCGTCTTCGTCTTCTCGTGTCGGGTCTTCACGCGCTCTGCGTTCAGTTCAGCAAAATGCATTACACTTCAGCCAGCCACTAGTATTTGCCAACCTGCGTGCTCTCGCTGATCGTCATAGTGGTGCGCATGTGCCGTTGGAGGAACAGCATCCACAGGCTCGTCTTCAGATGCGGCGTCAGGGCTTCGATGTCTATGAGCTCCAGGGCCGAGGGCTCAAGTCCGGCCGAGTAGCCGCTGGCCAGCTTGGACAGCGTGCTGAACACGTAGCTGTCGAAGTGGTACGCGCTCGTGTCGCCAACGTCCTCATTATCAATGACCTCCTCACCGACGGGCGTTGTAGTGGAAGACGTCGAGGAGTTGCTGCCAGGGCTCTCGGCCGTGGAGGAACGGTACGCTGTGCCCGCTGGCAACCACCAGCTGGTGCTGTCCACGCTGAAGTCCACGCGGAGTGCCCATGCCTGTGCCGTTGGCGAGGTAAAATGCTCTGATGGGCTTTAACGTGTTACGCTGTAGTGACAATGAACAATCACAGTGGCACTGGCACAAGGCAAGTCACGAAACCAACTGTTTATTGGGAAAACCTGTCCCCAGCAAAACAAGTAGCACAATTATAGCGGAGACCACACTCTTCGATCGTCGAAATCTGATGCTTTGTTTTGGCTCAGTTTCTCCATGGCCGCGCGTTTGCGTAAAGCCGTAGCGCTGTCTGTCGGGCGCCATTTTATTCACCGACGGCAGTAAGCGGTGATGGCGTATATGGAACTCACCACTCCTTGGTTGGGTGGCGGGAGATTTGAAATGCGATAAAGGTACATACTCCCGCATTTTCAGCTATATCGCGCGAGAACACTATAATATGGTCGTACGTCGTCCTGAAGGGAACATCGCATTATACGACTCTTGCACAGGAGAGTGCTTAGTGCACTTGAGAGTACATCTGCCGGTCTCGCTGATTATCGCCGCTTAAAGGCGCTGAAATGACGCGTGATGGACGCTCGCGTGATATACGTAAAAATGCGGGAGGCTGTACATTCGTACCATTCAAACGCAATTTCCTCGTAAACTAAGTCTTGTCCCGAAACAAGCACTGCGAGGTTTCTGGAATGGTATTTGGACAGTCCATGTCGTGTCCCTTTAAGTTCAAAGCCCACCTCTTGTGACCTCCTGTTTTCTGAGAAAGCTATAAGCGCATCGGCTTAACAGACTCTGCGACCACGTCAACTTTTTTTCCCCTCTTTTCGGTCACTCCTATTTTCAGGAAGAGCCAGCAGCATCGGTGCTGAGGCACCAAACAATTCTGCTTGGAAAGCTCGGTTCCACTGCGAAGTCCAGCCGCTCGTGCCAGCAGTCGTCCTTGACGATCAACTTTAAGCTACGTCTGCATGCCGGCCTATCAAAAGCATCAACAGTACATAAAAACAACACATTCGGGGGTCCGGATCGCTCCACTACTACTAAAGACAGAGCTAAAGTAGAAACTTGAGGGAACCTTGTTTTCTACTGAGGGGCAATGCAGGAGGACATTGTTTTGTGCATCCACACCAAGAGGCACATTACGGTCCACTTTTAAAAAGAGCACCCATTTTGTATTTGGATACCAACTTATACTTAAGTACAGCATATACGCATGCCGGCTATATTTAATACGTGAATGTCAGTGAATTAAATGCCGTATTATGTGCCATTTCCTTTTCTAAATAAACCAGAACTGTTTCACAAATTTTGGCGTTATTAGTAAGTACGCGCTCACTCTAACAGTGGACTGTACAGCACAAAAAAAAAAAAAATGTGGCAGAACCCATCTCACGATTACTGTCGAAGGTTATGCGTTAGCAACGAATCAATATAGCGATTCAAGGTATTGCCACCGCTGAAAGGAGTTATGTGTGAGGCGTGTACTGAAGCGGGGATTCTCTTTCGCGCTTTCCTAAAGCCCAGACCACACGTACGCTTGCAAACGCGCGCAAGCTCGCGTCCGCGCGCTCACGCATGCGCAGACGGTGCGGCACGGCTCGTACGCGTCAAAACGCGGCGCGATCTCGATGATCAGCTCCTCTCAGTTATCGCGCGCCTGGGCTTCCTTGCGTCGGCGCGCCTGGCTACGCAGCGACGGCGCGGTACATTCAACGCTCAGTTAAGCAGATTTATACCCATGCAAGAAACTGCCTCTTCTTCACTTTTTGTGCTTATCTAACAGCTCTAAAAATATAACAATGACGTTTATAGATATCGAAGCATTTTGAAACACTGTCAACAACGAAATACGAAGTGGCGTCTGCCAAGGCGTCAACGAGTGAGGCCAGTGGGCGCGCGCTGTCGCGCGTATTTGTGGATGCAAACCGCCATTCCTCGCTAGGCGCGGCAGGCGCAGGGCGCGTAGACGCGAGCTTATACGCGCGTCCGCAAGCGTATGTGTGGTCTGGGCTTAAGACCACTTGGCGCCGTGTAGCGCCGCCGCCGCCGCGAAGATCGCGCATGACCTTCGAAATGCATGGCGCGCCGGCGCGTACGAATGCTGAAAAACGCGTCATGCGACAACCGGGCTCCTCTCTCGCACTTCTTTTTGGACATGCTGCGCCATCTGGTGGCGTTGCCGAGTAGTTCACGCATGGCCTCCGAGACAAGCGTGGCGCGCCGGTGCCTGCGAACGCTGAGAATGCTCCCCTCGCTTGTCGCACACTGAGTGGCACATGCTCAGTCCCCCGAGTTGGCCAAACGTTCATCGAAGAGCGCCAAATGCCCAGCGAACTTGTGGCGCAGCGTGCTAATGCGTCGGGTTGCTGTCTATGAGGAACTCTTGTGACGCGGGTTCGATTCTGCTCAGCATCGGAGAAATTTAAAGAATCTTTTTCGTCATTGTAGAGTGGCGCATTCCCAGTGGTATATACCTAGGTACTCGCGTTGGCATCAAATACATTCATTGGAGAACAGCACAGACTGAGTGGCGTATACCTAGCACTCCATGTCGGCATCAAAGAGTTTCTTCGAGCATCGGTACCTACCTAGTCCCGCGTCTAGAGTGGCCCATGCCGACGGGTAAGAGGTTCGTTGAAGAGCAGCACGTATGTGCACATTGCCACATACTGAGTCACCCAAGTTCGTCCGATGGTTAGTTCGAATCCCTGTTACCTCAGCACACCAGTCCGATGTGCTACCCATCAGACCACGAACTAACCAGTCTACCAGGTAGGCGGGAAGACGATTAGATGGATAGATAGATATATGATATATCATCATCAGCCTATACTTATGTCCACTGCAGGACGAAGGCCTCTCCCTGCGATCTCCAATTACCCGTGTCCTGCGCTAAGCAGATTCCAACTTGCACCTGCAAATTTCCGAACTTCATCACCCCACCTAGTTCTCTGCCGCCATCGACTGCGCCTCCCTTCTCTTGGTATCCATTCTGTAACTATAATGGTCCACCGGTTATCCATCTTACGCATTATATGGCCTGCCCAGCTCCATTTCTTCCGTTTTATGTCATCTAGAATATCGGCTATCCCCGTTTGTTCACTGATCCACACCGCTCTCTTCCTGTCTCTTAACGTTACTCCTAAGATGTTTCGTTCCATCGCTCTTTGTGCGGTCCTTAACTTGTGCTCGAGCTTCTTTGTTAACCTCCAAGTTTCTGCCCCATATGTTAGCACCGGTAGAATGCAATGATTGTACGCTTTTCTTTTCAGCGACACTGGTAAGCTCCCAGTCAGGATTTGGCGATGCCTGCCGTATGCACTCCCAACCCAATCTTATTCTTCTGTAAATTTCCTTCTCATGATCAGGGTCCTCTGTGAGTAATTTATCTAGATAAACGTACTCATTGACAGACTCTAGAAGCTGACTTGCGATCCTGAATTCTTGTTCTGCATATTAATCTTCAACCCACTCTTGCACTTTCTCGGTTAAGGTCCTCAATCATTTCTTGTAATCTGTCCCCATTGTTGCTTAATAGGACAATGTCATCTGCAAACCGAAGGTTGCTGAGATATTCGCCGTCGACCCTCACTCCTAAGCCTTCCCAATCTAAGAGTTTGAATACTTCTTCTAAGCATGCAGTGAATAGCATTGGAGAGATTTTGTCTGCTTGCCTGACTCCTTTCTCGATTGGTAACTTTCTACTTTTCTTGTGGAGAAACAACGTAGCTGTGGAATCTTTGTAGATATTTCCAAAGATATTCACGTATGCCTCCTGTACTTATTCATTACGCAATGCCTCTATGACTGCTGGTATCTCTACTGAATAAAATGCCGTTCGTCGTAGAATCCATCGTAGAATATCCCTTCCTGAATCCAGCCCGTTCTCTTGGTTGACTGAAGTCAAGTGTTGCCCTGATTCTATTGGAAATTAACTTGGTGAATATTTTGTACAATACTGAAAGCAAGCTAATAGGCCTATAATTCTTCAATTCTTTAACGTCTCCCTTCTTATGGATTAGCATTATGTCGTCATTTTTCCAGTTCTCCGGTACACTTGAAGTCGGGAGGCACTTCGTATAAAGAGCCGCAAACTTTTCAAGTACAATGTCTCCTCCGTATTTCATTAAATCGATTGTTATTCCATCTTCTCCCACTGCTTTTCCTCGCGTATATATCATCAGCCTATTTTTATATCCACTGCAGGACGAAGGCCTCCCCCTGCGATCTCCAATTATCCATGTCTTGCGCTAGCTGGTTCCAATTTCCACCTGTAGATTTCCTAATTTAATGTTCCGACCTAGTTTTCTGCCGTCGTCAACTGTGCTTTCCTTCTCTTAAACCGCACGAAGAGCGATGGAATGAATAATGTTAGGCCTAACGTTAAGAGACAGGAAGGGAGCGGTGTGGATCAGTGAGCAAACGGGCATATCGAATATTCTAGAGAAAGAAACGGAGCTGGGCAGGCCATGTAATACGTAGGGTAGATAACCGGTGGGCCATTAGAGTTACAGAATGGGTGTTACAGAACGAGAAGAAGGGAGACCGAGGGGACCGATATATATATATATATATATATATATATATATATATATAGAGAGAGAGGAGAGAGAGAGAAAGAGAGATGGATAGCCCCCGAAAAGTGCGTGAAGTGCCAAAATAATGCTAATGCATTAAACGTTGGCAGCGACACTTGGCGTTTTACCTCAGGAAGGGCGCTTACGGTGGCTGAGGCGGTTAGGATGCCCACGTTGAACCAGAGAGGCATCTGCCAGTTGATCGCCAAGTCGAGTAGGACGTCCAGAGGGTGCACGTCTGGTCGCTGAGGGTCGCCGGGCCACGAGAGCTTCCGCTGCTCCAGGAAAATTCGAAGGTCCCGAGCGTTTCGCTGGGAAGTGGTCTCGTCACACGCGGCTTCCAGGCAGGATTGCAGCATAGATCTCGCGTCGTCTAGGGTCCGGCCCGCACTATCGCCCTCTTTAGCCGTAGTCAGGGACTCGATGACGTCCATCGTCCATCTGCGTGAACGGGAATTATATAAAAAAAAAGGTCGCAGTTTCTCCCAAAAGGCGAAGCATCGATTGCGATAGCAAATTAGTCGAAAACTATATGAAGTAAGGAGAGTAGTTTTGTGGGTTGTATAAACTTGTAAACATAGACATAGTAACTAAAATGACTAGCATGGTGGCATATACGCGCACATGCAAACATGAACGCGTCTCACTCGATGACCGCGGAAACTCACTGTGAAAACGCTGGCATGAGGCACGGCCAGGCTCGACTGGCGCGCGCGCTCGCTTCTTACGGCCTGCGCATCGGGGCTAGTTCTTGCCTATCGCCGCTGCTATGGGGGGGGGGGGGGGGGGGGGGGGGCGCTGCGACCCCACCCTGCTCAGCTGTTTCCAGCCGATCTGTGCAGCGCGCGCAACGCTGGAAGATGGGGTCGGGCGCGCTTCTTACCTCACCGTGCATTCAAGCAGAAGTCGTCGCCCAGTTGTAGAGGACGCGTAAATGGTTCGTCTAGGCTTGTTATAAATGCATGCAGTGTAACCGTATTAATACATCGAGCTTCTTTAAGTTCACTGGGGAACATGGAGATGCATGCGCCGGGAGAACAGCTATCCGCCATCAAACGCATATGCATTTTGAGGAATGAAAATAAATATTTATTGCTAGTATGCACTTATACCCCTGTCACACGGCACATGTAATGTCATTTGCAGTAAATGACATTCATACCGACTGTCATTGCGGTCTTGCTATGGTGCTCGCCACCATAGTCTTGCGTTCTCAGTCTACACGGGTAAACAAAATGGCGTTCGCAATTGATGGCAATGTTTATCGGCAGGCTGCTATGATAACCAGACCTTACAAATCGTGCTTCTTGTTTACATATTTTCACTGTATTGTTAGCAATGCAATGGTAAACATTGGATGGTTATTTGAAAATATATTACACTTTGTTTTAACTTATTGATTTTGTAATTTTTTGCCAAGCCCCTGTCGTCAAGATTGCACAAGTCGTGCGTGAATGAGTTCGGGAAACTCATTCAATGGGCGAGTGCCATTAGCTGTGAATGTCATTCACTATGCCCGTGTAGAAGCAACAAAAATGAGCATTAACACTTAATCTCATTCGCTGCGAATGACATTACACGTGCCATGTGACAAGGGTATTACAATGGTTGCCATACTTTCAGGCGAAAACTCTTGCGGACATAGTAGCTCACAAATGTGTCTTATTCACAATTACAATCTAAAGTGTTTCCTTGGCGGGCTTGTGTACATAGGCCGATCGAAGGCTTGTCGTTTTCGTCAGTCAGTAGGTTTGAATGATTTACAAGGAGTATTCTCAGAAACTTCTCGGCAATTATATTTGCGGATCGTCTCGCATGGCTGTCATCAACAACACCTTCAGGGCAGCTCAAGATGGGAGCGCGTTGTAAATAGGGCTGGACTGCTCTTCCTGCGTGGCAGGTGTTCGGAGGCTTTATCGAAAGAAAAAAAAACTCTATCTTGTCCAAAAGCGCTAGAAACTCAGGCTAGAAACTCATTGCTTGGAAACTGGTGAAAAGAAACACCGGGTGTTTTCCCGGAACGAGACTTGCAATATGGAACACAGCAATACACCATCACACAGCAGTTATATACCGATGTGCAATGAACGGCGCCAAGTCTTCTCCGTGGCTGCGCGTACTAAAGGCTGTACGACCGTCTTCAGGAGCCCACAAATTAGTGCATACTGAACAACACTGACAGAGCACCGAATAAAATGGGCGGGAAAACGACCGTGCGAGCGCGAAGGCAAGCGCATGTACGCGGAGCAGGAGAGGAAGGGTCTAGGGCGCCTCGATCCCAGCGCCATACCCTTAGCACGCTTTCACTCGCAGATACAGCATACGGCGCGCGGCGACGATATTATCGCCCTTGGACTTTATATGGAACCTCACGGCGACGCCGATGCCATAAATGTACCTGGAGTGTCCATATAGTTGATATCGCAATAAAATTGTTGGAAAGTGATTCTACCTCCAGTTGACGCCGATGAAAAACTGTCTTCCTGAGCGAGTTGGGGGTGAGAATGGGGCGGAGCCACTGCACACGGTTGTTGCTGCACCCCCTCGTGTGAAAAGAGTCGGGGGAGTGTCAAAGAACAAACTTTTTTCCTGCAGTCTCTTCGTGATCTGCCCATATATTTAGACTGCACATACTCACTGGAACGGCTTTAGACTAAAGAATCCTTTGGGTCGACACATATAAGGCTGCACAATCTTCTGGATCTGCCTACATTTTAGTCTGCAAGCTACCCATTGCAATGGCCCAAAATTTTAAACTGCACTCACCGGGAATTGGCTCACGAGAGAGGCTACAAACACATGGAAAAATGGAAGGGGGGAGGGAAGCAACTCGCTAAAGAAGGAACTGTCTGCGAAAAAACTCTGCAGAATTCAGTGATTCATCTGGCGCTGAACTCAATTTCTGCGGCAGCAGCAGGCTCTCTCAGCGACAACCCCCATTTTTTTCGTGAACAAGTTCTTTGCCATTTACATAACGTCCTCCTCGTCCGCTACAGTATCGCCTCTCGTGGCCTCCGAAAAACGTGCATCGAAGTCACGCCTCTCATAGCGTGTGTAGAGCCCTACACCTCACACACGTTACCCGAGTGCTGATACCCCGCGATATTTGTGACACTAACTAATAAACGTTAGTCGTGACATTGGGTATAGGAAAGAAAACAGAAAACGTGAAACTGCACCGACCGATGTAGCAGAACACCCAATAAACCGCCAACTTGCAGCGCAGGGTGCGGCGATGGCGTAGGTTTACTTGTGCGTGGGCCTGCGTGAGTGGGCGCGTGCGTGCGTTTGTGCGTGCGCTGGTTTTCGGCTGGGCATGTTCTACCATTCGTGTATTGGTGCGTCGTGCGTAGTGCGAACATTTAACGCGACAGCGTTAAAGCCCCCGTGTCGCAGGAAGTCCGGCGTTGCGTGGTGTCGGCGTAAGCGCCGGCGTCGTTGGCGGAAATAATCATGCTGAACCACATCATCCCGAACCACCCCGACCGGGCAGGCCCTCCGCGTGGCGCAAGGCGTTAGTCAACGTAAGTTGAATTTCTCAAAGTAAAATCCGTCAGAAAAATCGTGAAGTACGACTTAACCACAACCTACAGACGTGATAGCGTCGGATTGTAATTTGAATATACGAGAAAAAAAAAAGCCTGATAAGCAGCCGGGGATCTTTGAGTGCTATCGCATTCCACTCTTAAAGGCGAAGCTTAAGCGTCCTCCAAATTTCTTGCTTTCTCGCGCACAATGCCAGCAGATGAACAGAGAGAGCTCGTGTGGCGCACCTGTGTAGCAGGTTGTCTCGCGCATCCGGAATCAGATAATCCATATGCGGGCCTCGAGCTCTGCCGCACACGAACGTCCCGAAGCTCGCGCAGGCGTTGGCGCTGCGGTCCATTGACTGGCCGATGATGAAGGCGAAGCGCAGGCAGTCGCTCGTGTCGCACCTGGGGCCCGGTCCGCCTGCGCCGTGGGCGTCCTGCCAAAGCAGCAGTGCCACGATGAGCAGCACGCTGGCGAGCAGCGCCAGCGATGAAACGATGGCGGCATTCCAATGAGAGGACCTCGAGTTTCGCTCCGCCTCGCGCTGCTCAGCTTCGGTGATCTTCTTGTCCACCTGTCGCGAGGGCCGCGGGAGCAGTGAATGAGAGGGAGCCGTTGAGCATTACGGCGGTGTAGCGATCGTTTATACGGACACTCTAGCTGCACTCGGGACGTCGACGTCATGTACAGTGAATAATTATTTAGATAGCTAGGTAAATATGTAATTAATTATATACTTGAATAACTCATTAATTAATAATTACAGTGATAACAAAAACAACTGCATGGTTATCTTCGACTGGACTTGCACAACTCTGGTCGATGGACCGACTGCAGGGCAGTGAATTCGAAGGTAATTACGCAGTTGTGCTTTTAATTCCTCTAACGCTTGGCCAAACGAAAAAAAAATCATCAGCAGCAGCAGCGGCAGCAGCCGCCGCCGCCGCCGCCGCCTGTTTTTATGTCCACTGCAGGGCAAACGCCTCTCCCAGCAATCTCCCATTACCCCTGTCTTACGCTAGCTCATTCCAACTTGAACCTGCAAATTTTCCAATTTCATCAACCTACCTAATTTTCGGCCGTCTCGACTGCACTTCCCTTCCCTTGGCAGCTATTATTTAACTCTACCAGTCCACCGGTTATCTGCTCTACGCATTACGTGGCCTATTAAGCTCCGTTTGTTTCTCTGAATGTTACCTGGAATGTCGGCTTTCTCCGCTTGTCCTAGATAAACGTATTCCTACATAGACTCTTGTGGCTGACTGGTGATCGATCATGAATTATTGTTCTCTTGTTAAGCTACTGAACATTACTTTTGTAATGTTAAATAATACATCTTAATACTTTTACACTTTCTCGGTTAAGGTCTTCACTCATTTGTTGCAATTCATCCCCAGTGTTGCTGAACAGGACAAGGCCATGTGCAAACGGAAGGTTGCTGAGATATTCGCCGATGGTGGTCTCACCTGAGCCTCCCTATTCTAATGGCTTGAGTAATCTAAGCATGCCGTGAATAGCATTGGAGAGATTGTGTCTCCTGCCCTGACCTCTTCCTTGGTAAGTAATTTTCTACTTTTCTTGTGGAAAAACAAGGTAGCTGTGGAATCTTTGTAGATATTTGCCAAGACTATTCATGTATGCCTTTTGTGTCCCTTGGTTACGCAATTCATCCATGTCTGCGGGTATACCTGCTTAATCAAATGCCTTTTTCATAATCTATGAAAGCCATATAGAGAGGTTTATTGTACTCCGAAGATTTCTCGATCACCTGATTGATGGCATGGATGTGATTCATTGGAGAATATCCCTTCCTGAAGCCAGCCTGTTGTCTTGGTTGATAGAAGTCCATTGTTGCCCTAATTCTCTTGGAAGTTATCTAGGTGAATAATTTATGCAACACTGAAAGCCAGCTAACGGGCCTGTAATTCTTCAATTCATTGTCTCCCTTCTTATGAATTAGTATAACTGTTGGCATTCTTCCAGTTGTCTGGCAAACTTGAAGTCGTGATGCATTACGTATAAAGGGCCGCAAGCTTTTCATGCATATTTCCTCCATCTTTGATTGAATCAACAATTATTCCATCTTTCTCCTTCCGCTTTTACTCGGGACATCTCTTGCAATGTCATTCCAACTTCATTGTTAAAGAAGGAGCAATTCTTTTCATCACTACTTCCGATGAAGGCTGCAGTGACTGTTCTGGGTACTCAGTACTGTAAACATCAGTATGAAATTATTCTGCTGCTTTTACTATATCATCGAAATTGCTGATGGCAATTACCTGCTTAAATTTCATTGCAATTTCAGTGCATATATCTTGTCTTGTCGTATGCCAAGTGTTCTCGCCGATTTCATGCTGCGGTCATTTTTCAACGTTTCAGTATAATTCAACTTCCTGTTGTAGATCTGTGTTTACTTGTGCTTACGCAATTGCATCACGTGCAACACATGCACATGTAATACTCGTAACACTCGGCGTAGCTAACACAGCTTCGCTGTTCGACCTATCTTCACGGAGTGGAAGGGGCGGTGATATTTTTTAAAGATTTCTTCGACGTTATAATTTCCAATACCGCTTACTTTCATCTTGTTTATTAGCTTTGGTGGTTCAGCGAATTCTATCTGATCTCTTAAGTTTGACATTTTCGTGCTTTGTCGTTTCTTCATTAGGTCCATTGTTACTTGGGAGAGCTTACCTACTGGTTCCTTTGGTGCCTTACCACCGAGTTCAATTGGTACTTCTGAAGTCAGTCAAGTTGCGATTTCATTAATTACCTCCGTTGTCATTGTCTTCCTGTTCTAAAGGTACCTATTTGTTGGCAGGCACCAGCCTGAATTCGTCTGATTGTGCTCTTACAGCGACTAGATTCGCCTGTTTCTTCTCGACTAATTGTGCTCTTTCGCTTTTCAAATTGAGAGCGATCCTAGGCCTGACTGCACTTTACCATACACAACACTTCTACATCCTGCACTATACTGGTATCGGCAGAGCGTATGAAATTTATTTCATTTCTTGTTTCTCCATTAGGGCTTTAGGCATTTGGACAGCGAGAATCACTGAGCCACAGCACGCTGGCTGCCCGTTGCTTGGTGACGTAAGCAGAACGTCGCCTCGAGGGGCGCGGCTTTGCGCTCGCTGCAGCTCCCCAGTTTCGGTTTCGCGCGCTCTCACAGCCAAAATCCGTCGTGCGACAGTTCCGCGTGTTGTCTCATTTTTCCAGATCCAAGAGTTGATATGTCTGATACCAAGGGCTCACTTCAATTTTCCAGTTACGGTGAGCCCGCCGAAACTAAACGTTGAAAAGGTAATTATAAATTTTTTGTTCATTAGCAACTAATTACCCCGTGGTCGTCACCACTGGCGGCATGTCTCCGAAAGAACCATCCTTTTATTGCGAAATGACTATTTTTAAATATGGCCCAAAGTCGTCATAGAAACGCCCATATATCTATATATATATATATATATATATATATATATATATATATATATATATATATATATATATATATATATATATATATATATTGTAGTGAAGAAGAGGGGCGATGCAGTGGGGCATCCTTACAAGCGCTGTCTAGTGGGTCAGTCTATCCAGCGCATCGCTCGGACTACGCCGCTCGCGCTCGCGGTTCCTTGAACTGATCCAACGGTTGGCCCTAACGCCTATGCGCAATAAACGCCTTTACAAGTGGTGGAGAGTGCTACGCTCGAACGCATCCTGGAGCTTCGATCCCGTACCCTCTCTTCAACCATGTCTCAGGACGCCTCTCAGCCGACGTCCCAGCAAACGCCTCCTGCACCCTCCGTCGTGTTCTCTGGTCTACCTCGCCACAAGGATCCTCCTGTTTAAGCGGCACCGACGACACCGACGTGGAGGACTGGCTGTCCACGTACGAGCGAGTAAGCGTCATCAATAAATGGGGCGACGCCGCGAAACTAAGCAATGTGCTCTTTTACCTCGCCGCCCTGGCAAGCCTCTGGTACAACAACCACGAGACGGAAGTTCCGACATGGCCGGTATTCAGAACCTCACTAGAGTAGCTGTGCTTTGTCGTCCTGCTGCGCGCAAGGTGCGAGCAGAATCCCGCTTGCGAGAACGAGCCCAACAGCCGGGAGAGTCCTTCACAAGCTATATCGAAGATATCCTGGACTTGTGTAAGCGCGTGGACTCGACAGATGTTTGAATCAGACAGAATCAGAAACGTCATGAAAGGAATCGAGGACGCCGCTTTTCAACATGCTGCTCGCTAAGAATCCACAATCCGTCACAGAGGATCGTTACGTTATGCCAAAGTTACGAGGAACTACGCAGGCAGCGCTCGTTGACTCGTCGGTCTTCATCCCGCGACGATCACATCGCTGGTCTGGCTACCGCCTGCGACCAGACCGCACTGCTTGCGGACATGAAAGCATTCATTCGAGAGGAAGTAGCACGCTAACTCTCCTTGGTACCCTTTGCTCCGCCGCCGTATGTGCCACAGCCCGCTTCGACTATCGTGCCTCCGCTCCGCCGCGCCATCGAGCAAGAAATCGCCGATGTCTTGCCCGACCAACGTCACCATGGTCCTGCGCCTGTGCCACTGAGCTACACCGAGGTCGTGGCATCACCCCAATAGGCCCCGGCACCAGCACCACTCAGCTACGCTGAAGTCGTCGCGAGGCCCCACCCACTCTCTGCTCATGTGCCCCTCCCTTATGCCGACGTCGTGGCTCGGCCACCAGTGCAGCCCGCTATACAGTCCTATGACTGCAGCCGTTCCATCCAGGGCGTGCTCCAACGTGGACGGGACCAGCTACAGCGAACCGGTGGCGCACATCTGACAACCGGCCTATATGCTTTGCCTGCGGCTAAGCCGTTCACGTGACCCGTTTCTGTAATCGTGTGCAGCCGCCCAGCGTCGAATCATTCATGACAAAACGTTCGCCCCATCCATATTACGACCCACCTGCCGGTGTGTCACCGACATACGGACCGCCGCCGAACACCCGCCGTTCCTATCTCCACGCCGGCGCTCGTTATCGCTGATTCGGCCTCGTGCCGTCCCTTCGGGATGAAGAAATTGAACAGTCGCACTCATAGGCCAAGGGTGCAAGATGAAGAAAATGAACAGTCGCAGTCCAAGAGGCAAGGGCTGCGATAACGTCGAAGTGCACAAGTCCTCATTGCAGCCCATCCAATGTGATAGACGTGTTTGTCGACGGTGTCCGCACGTCTGCACTCGTGGACACAGGAGCAGCCGTATGTGTTATGGACGCTACACTTTGCCGCTTACTTCGGAAAGTCACGACGCCCCTGTCCGGACTATCCATTCGCACAGCCAGTGCTCAGCATATTTGACCCTTAGGCGTCTTGCACTGCTCGTGTAGAAATTCACGGACGTTGTATACGCCATAGAATTCTTCATCATTTCCTCCTGCTCTCACGATGTCATCTTCGGCTGGGATTTTCTCTCGCGCCACAATGCCGTTATCGATTGCGCACGGGCCGAAATAGAACTATCGCCGCTGCAAGATTTGACGCCCATTGACGCTCCGTCGCTTTCCAGGAAACTAATCGTCGAAGCCGACACTCAGGTTGCTCCCAATGCCTCAATGATCGTGTCCATGCACTGCAGTGGCCTCTCGGACGCCATTGCATTACTTTCGCCATCTGGCCGTTTCCTCGCAAGGAAGGGCCTATTGCTACCTTTTGCGACCGTGGACTCACCAAGGGCACTAGCGCAATTTTCGTTTGCAACCCGTGCCCATACCCTGTCATGCTGCTCCGAGGAGAATGTGTTGGTATCGTGGAAGCTATCGACGACGTGCAAATTATCGACGTGCCCGACTACCCGAATTGCGCAACCTACCGTACGCTCAGTGCTGTTTCTACATCTGACGCATTGCCCAGAGATGTATTTGGTTCCTCCATCGCTGGAACCCTTACAGCGGCCCAGGGTTCCCAGCTGCTGTCCCTCTTGGAAGAATTTCTTTCGTCTTTCGACGTGGGGCAAGCTTCTCTGGGTCGGACTTTAATTCTAACACATCACATCGCCACTGGCTCTATTGCGACAACGCCCACTATTGCGACAACGCCCGTATCGCGTTTCTGCAAGCGAACGCCATGTGATTAACGAGCAAGTCGACGACATGCTTCGGCGGGAAGTAATTCGACCCTCGAAAAGTCCATGGGTTTCGCCTGTCGTCCTTGTTACAAAGAAGGACGGCTCCGTAAGGTTTTGCGCCGATTATCGCCGGCCTGAACAAGATCACTCAAAAGGACGTCTATACCCTGCCACGCATAGACGACTGCAATTGACTGCCTGCAAGGAGCCGAGTTCTTTTCATCTCTGGATTTGCGCTCCGGGTATTGGCAAGTGCCTATGGAAGAAGTCGATAGGCCGAAAACAACCTTTATCACGCCCAACGGCTTGTACGAGTTCATCGTCATGCCTTTTGGACTCTGTAATGCGCCCGCGACATTCGAGCGCATGATGGACACAGTTCTGCGAGGCTTAAAGTGGCACACACGTTTGTGTTATCTTGACGACATTGTCGTTTTCGCGCCCGACTTCACCACGCACCTCGAATGCCTCCGGCGTGTTTTGACGTGTTTATCGAACGCCGGCCTACAATGAAACATAAAGAAGTGCCGATTTGCTGCACAGCAACTCACGATACTTGGCTATGTGGTATCCAAGGACGGAATTCTCCCCGACCCCGGCAAACTTCGCGCCGTCGCCGAGTCCCCCAAGCCAATGTCCATGACAGAATTGCGCTGTTTCATCGGTGTATGCTCTTACTTCCGACGCTTCATTCGGAACTTCGCCGCCATCGTATCGCCCCTGACGAAGCTCCTAGGGAGCAACGGGCTCGTCACCTCGTGGTCCTCAAAGTGCGACGAGGCGTTCACGAGTCTTCGTCGTTTGGTGACTCCCCTCCAATTTTGCGCCACTACGACCCGACGGCCCCTACAGAGGTACACACAGATGCTAGCGGTATTGGCCTTGGCGCTGTCCTCGCACAACGCAAGCAAGGGTTCCCTGAGTATGTAGTTGCTTATGCCAGCCGAATGCTTACGAAAGCCGAGAATAATTACACCGTGACTAAAAAAGAATGTCTCGCGATCATCTGGGCTCTTAATGCGTTCCGGCCATAATTGTATGGCCGCCCATTTGATGTCATCACGGACCACCACGCACTATGTTGGCTGGCGTCATTGAAAGATCTGTCCCGCTATATTGCACGTTGGGCACTTCGCCTGCAAGACTACGACATCCGCATACTCTACCGCAGCGGACGACACCACTCGGACGTCGATGTCCTCTAGCGCTCTCCCTTGGCTGACAACAATATATCTCGGTTGACTGTGTCCTCCATCGACCTTCGCACCATCGCTTCCGAGCAGCGCAAGGACCCCTGGATTGCGTCGATTATAGGCTGGCTCTCCTGATCCATCGACCAGGTCAACAACCCGCGCGTTGTGCCGTCAAGCTCACCATTTCGCCATTCGCGACGACCTGCTTCACCGGCGCAATTACAGCTCCGACGGTCGCCAGTGTTTGTTAGTAGTCCCTTGCAGCCTGCGTTCCGAAATATGCGCAGCTTTCCACGCCGATCTCCAGTGTGCCCATTCTGGCGTTTTCAAGACTTACCAGCACCTTCAACAGCGGTACTACTGGTGAGGGATGTACAGCTACGTTCAAAAGTTCGTACGCTCTTGTCCCGATTGCCAGCGCCAGAAATCTTCACTCCGCCTCTCGCCAGCTGGGCTGCAACCTTTACCTTGCCCCACCCGGCCCTTTGGGCGCGTCGGTACAGATTTGTACGGGCCCCTTCCCATGACATCAGCTGGAAGCCGCTGGGCCATTGTGGCAGTTGACCATCTTACGCGATACGCTGAAACTGCGGCGCTTCTGGCAGCTACAGCGCGCGACGTTGCCTCCTTCCTGCTTCATCGATTCATCCTACGTCATGGGGGACCCCAGGAGCTGCTCAGTGACCGCGGACGTGTCTTCCTCTCGGAGGTAGTTGAAGCTGTTCTCAAAGAGTGCCACGTTGTTCATCGCACAACAACGGCGTACCATCCTCAAACTAATAGACTCACGGAACGATTCAACCGTACGCTCGGTGACATGCTCTCAATGTACGTCTCCTCCGACCACACGAACTGGGACGCCATTCTGCCCTTCGTCACCTACGCGTACAATACCGCTAAGCAGAGCACTACTGGTTTTTCGCCATATTTCTTATTGTACGGCCGGCACCCATCGCACACCATCGACACAATGCTACCATACCGGCCCGACGCATCTGAATGTGCGCCCTTTTCTGATACGGTGAGACATGCCGAAGAGTGCCGCGACCTCGCCGGGCCTTTACCTCTAATGACCAAGAGCGCCAGAAGAACACTCGCGGTGACACCACCTTTGCGC
Source organism: Dermacentor silvarum (assembly GCF_013339745.2). NCBI lineage: Eukaryota > Metazoa > Arthropoda > Arachnida > Ixodida > Ixodidae > Dermacentor > Dermacentor silvarum. Next base: position 100,152,258 of record NC_051163.1, on the reverse strand, counting down.
TCACCTTTCTTCTTGGAGCGCTTGTGTGGCTCTCAGTTCCTTCCGCTGCACCTGGCCTGTCTTCCAAGTTAATGCCCATGTATGAAGGTCCCTACCGCATCGTCGAGCGTGAATCACCCGTCAACTTATATACCCGTATACCCTATGTACGGGTATATGAATGCATGTGTACATGTATATATATGTATATACATACGTGCTTAGCGGCGTCTACTTGTTTCATTTTTTCACCATGAGAACTACACAAGCTACCTAATTATTTTTGGACACCAGTGGCTCTGTATGCACACGCGTAGGTATGTGCATGTATATGCGCTTATGTGGGTACATGTATGTGTACGTATATATAATGCACATGTGTATACATGTATGAATTGTTGTTGCCGAATACTCTGTAAGGGGGCTGCGGGCCTCGTCAAGCTGCCTCTACTGGAGCAGCTTTTACTTGCAGCCTCCTCCACCAAGTTGATGGAAATAAAATTATTATTATTATTATTATTATTATTATTATTATTATTATTATTATTATTATTATTATTATTATTATTATTATTATTATTATTATTATTATAACTATGTGATTGAGCCCGTTGAACCATCTTCGGACATGCGCCGTCGCGGACGCGACATTGTCAACATCGAGCGCCTCAAACCGTATTATGATCCACTAATAGTGACGAACTGTTAAGTCGCTGGACGGCTCCCTTTTTCGTCCCCGGGGTAATTGTAGTGAAGAAAAGGGACGATGCAGTCGGGCATCCTTATCACCGCTGTCTAGTGGGTCAGTCTCTCCAGCGCATCGCTCGGACTACGCCGCTCCCGCTCGCCTCGCGCTCGCCTACGCCGCCCTAACACCTGCGCGCAATACACGCCTTTACAATATATATATATATATATATATATATATATATATATATATATATATATATATATATATATATGTAAGCGATATTCTAGCTGACATTAAGAGAAAGAAATGGCGCTGGGCAGGCCATGTAATGCGCAGGGTAGATAACCGCTGAACCATTTAGAGTTACATAATGGGTGCCATGAGAAGAGAAGCAGTCTAGGATGGCAGAAACATGCCCTCTGCCGCCCTCACAGAGCGCGTAACCCCTTCCCCTTGCGTCCGTGAAAAGACGGCGCGCACCCTCCCCGGCTTCCTCCATTGCAAGCGTGGGAAGACAACAGCGAATCAAGCCATCCGTCTTCTCGGCTCACCCTCGCAAGCTTTCGCTTTCATGTACAGCATATGGTGCACGGCAGCGATGTATTGCGCATTTGACTTTATACGAAACATCACGGCAACGCCGACGGCGACACTGACGCCCTTGGCGATGAAGGCGGCGGAAATTCGCCTGGAGTGTTTCATATAATTGTTATCACAATACTAAGGTGCACCCTACGTCATCATTCATGTGCGGGTGCATCGCGCTCCCTAATGATCTGATGGTTAGTGATTACTTATCCTTAACTTAACTTACTTAACTTAGTGATCACTTAACTTAATTCGAGACCCACTAGGGTCTTGAATCCGGCGACATTGATGCTTTTAGGTAGCATATGTGGGTTTATTGACCAGCTGTCTTCACCCAAAAAAAGATCACGTACTCGTGACGCCTGTGGCAGAAAGGATGTTCCACATCCGCTGCCAAGGCTTGTGAGTGGTGGCGTTGGCTAATACTCCCAGGGTTAGTTCTAGTAGTAAAACACAAGTACCCCAGAAAGTGGATGGGAAAATGGCGCCGTGGTAGCTCAATTGAAAGAGCATTGCACGCGTAATGCGAAGACATGGGACCATTCCCCATCTGCGGCAAGTTGTTTTCTCATCCACTTTCATTTCCATTAAATTATCATTTCTGTAGTTCAATTAGTAAGTACAATTTCCCTTATGTTGTCCTTGGTGTCGGTTTGTTGGCTTCTTATGATATCATTATTAAAATCGGGCCCCTCGGTTCCCTTTTTTTCTCGTTCCTCAAGACTTGACAGAGCTACACCATCAGAAGAGGCTAGAATTCTGCAACTGGGCTCTTATTTAGACAAACGAGGACGATACTGCCACGCGCCTTCAAAGGGGGCTAACGACATATATTTATGAGCAGCTGGGCTCTGGAGAAAATGGCGGCGAGAGCTAACTATCGAGCGGGGGCGGTTAGCACGCGCACTTCTTTCTTCTTGCGCCTCTGCGCTTGCCCTATTCCCACTACTACAGGTGACATTTTCCCCCTTCCTCGGAAAGAGCATCGGCTCGATGCTCAAGAAGTGGTGTGGGAAAGGAAAAAAAACAAAACAAAAAGAAAACACTCTCAATGAAGATGCTCGCGCACAGAACACAGTGATGGCTACAGCAGCGTAGCTAGAAACAATTCTCTACCTCTTGAAACAGAGAGGTAAGTGCATGAGGTGCAAATGGGAGCGTAAAAATCACGAATGCGCAACGTAGGGCTTCATGCGTACGACGTGAACGACGTCAGGGCTAGGTGCTTGTCTACGCCGTGTTTGCGCCGCACTGTCCGGAACGACTTCATAGTTCACGTCACTAATGCGGCGCAGCACTTTGTATGGGCCAAAATACCGGCTGAACAACTTTTCACAAAGGCCACGGCGGCGAACAGGGGTCCACACCAACACTTGGTCTCCGGGACTGTAGCGCACTTGCCGGTGACGGATGTTATAGCGCCGTGCATCTCAGACTTGCTGCTCACCGATGTGCAGCCGCGCGAGCTGGCGAGCCTCCTTAGCGCGCTGAGAAAATTCTTCGGCGTCAGTAGTTAGGTGCTCGGCGTCGTGGCACGGAAGCATAGCGTCCAGCATCGTCTGTACTTCGCGGCCGTAGACGAGGCAAAATGGTGTGAAGCGCGTTGTTTCTTGTACGGCGGTATTATACGCAAAGGTCACATAAGGCAGGATACGATCCCATGTTTTGTGCTGGACGTCGATGTACATAGAGATCATGCCTGTGATGGTCCTGTTTAGTCGCTCCGTGAGGCCGTTGGACTGCGGATGGTAAGCGGTCGTCTTTCGATGCCTCGTGGTGCTTAGTTGAAAAATTTCGTCCATGAGCTGTGCCGTGAACGCCGTTCCTCTGTCTGTGATAACAATGGATGGGGCACCATGGCGCAAGACAATGTGACACATGAAGAACTGCGCTACCTCAGAAGCCGTGGCTCGTGGGAGCGCCTCTGTCTCAGCATAGCGGGTTAAATAGTCAGTGGCGACAATCACCCACTTGTTGCCGTCGGTTGATAGAGGAAACGGCCCAAGAATGTCCAAGCCGACTTGATTGAATGGCTTATGAGGTGGTTCGATGGGTTGCAATAACCCGGCGGGCTTCAGGGGTGGTGACTTTCGTCGCTGACATTCACGACAGCCTTTAACCTATATACTGTTTGACGCTTGCCGACAGCCCGGGAGAGTAATACATCTCGCGCACTCTAGCAAGCGTTCGTGAGGAGCCGAGGTGGCCAGATCGCTCAGGTAGGCTCGTCGTGGCAAGCGAAAAGAATATCGTCCCGCAAGTCTTTGGGAACTACTAGGAGGTAGGCTCGGTCATTCGGGCGGGCGTTCTTCTTGTACAGCACATTTTCTCGTAGACAGAAGGACGTCAAGACGCGACGTAGATGGCGTGGTAAGGTTGTTTGACGGCCCTCTAAGTGGTCGATGAGAGGTCGAATTTCAGCGTCGTCACGCTGCCATCTGACCAAGTCCGACTAGGTAAGGGCGCCCAGGAAGCCGTCGTCGTCCTCTGACTGTCGACTGACAGATTCGGCGGGAGCACGCGACAACGTGTCGGCGTCTTCGTGCTTGCGGCCAGACTTATAAACTATAGTGACGTCAAATTCCTGTAGCCGCAAGCTCCACCGTGCCAGTCGTCCTGATGTATCGCGTATGTTCGCCAACCAACATAGAGCATGGTGGTCTGTCACCACTTTGAAGGGGCGGCCGTAGAGATAAGGGCGAAACTTCGTGATCGCCCAGACGACCGCGAGACACTCTTTTTCTCTAGTAGAGTAGTTCGCCTCGGCACGGGACAGCGAGCGGCTAGCATAAGCAATTACTCTTTCAATGCCGTCTTGACGTTGGACGAGTACTGCGCCGAGGCCGATGTTACTGGCGTCAGTATGCACCTCGCGGTTTTGAAACATGTACGCGCGCCTTCCTCCAGGCAAAAGTAGACATTCCTACGTTTTGTCGCGTCATTCCATTTGTTGCATTCGGCCATGCGCTCGAAGTCGGTCATCCAGTCTTCGACGTCTTCGAAGACGTCGCCATGGAACGACTTCGGCACCAGTGGATTTTGAAGTGTATACCGATTCGTCATTGCTCGTTCCATACCGGTTGGGGTAGTCTGAAGCACTGCGGTGTCTTCAGTACCTTCAGGAGGCAGTCCCCGGATCCTGCGGCTGGTGCTTCCGCTCCCAGGAGGAGTCTGCGGCATGAGTGAGAAGTACCGAGCACCTCCACCACTTTGCCACGCGCCTTCAAAGGGGGCTAACGACGTTTATTTATGAGCAGCTGGGCTCTGGAGAAAATGGCGGCGAGAGCTAACTATCGAGCGGGGGCGGTTAGCACGCGCACTTTTTTCTTCTTGCACCTCTACGCTTGCCCTATTCCCACTACTACAGGTGACAATACTTTCCTCCAGGAGGTGATGTGAACAGACGAGGCATAATTCTGAAGGGACGGAAATGTGAACGAGCACAATGCGCATAACTGGTCTGACCACAATCCCCAATGCCTCGAGACCATAAACACCAGGTCCAGTTATTCAGTCAACGTGTGGTGTGGACGTTATGGCAACAGGGTTAAAGGACGGTATTTCACTGAAGAGAACCTTGAGGAAGAACACAACGAACATCTTGGAAGGACTCATGGATAATTTCGCCTCTGACCAGCCTCTCAGAGAACTCCAAGAGATGTAGTTTGAGCATGACGTGCACTACCCCACTGTTAGGCTCGAGCTGGACTGTGGCTGGTAGATAACTTCCCGGGATGGTGTATTAGGCGTTCTAGACCCATGTTCTGACCTACAAGATCCTCCGACCTGACATCGCTGGAATCGTTCTTATGGGGTTATACGTTAAAGAACAATTATATGCCACAGAGCCAACAAAGCAATGTATGTCGCTGATCTGAAGCGACAAATAATTAGCACATGCGCCAGCATTCCGAAATACATTGACAGAGCTGTATGCTCAATGAAGAGGAGGTTTATATGTGTTGCAACACAAGGAATGCCATTTAAACATTTTATGTACAAGTTTCTAATGTGGTATTCTAGCAGGAGCTATTCCGTTATGTGTCCTTTGTTGTTTGAGAGGCGAATAAGTGTGCCTTTCCATAGTGAACATTCCGTTTTTGACATTAGGTCACAGAACTGCAAACGTCTAAACTACCCAAGAAAGGGCATTGAGCAGCCTTAGGCCTTAGCCTTAGCCTTCAGCCCCAAGCCGCAATGCCATTTGCGCAGCCTTAGAGCCCGAATGCTGTGTCTCGGAAAACGTCAAGTACGTTTCAGACTCGATAATTTTCTTTAAAGAGATGGAAATCACGTCGCGCTCAACTCGGTTTGTGCCCGCCGGAATTTTCCTTTTTATCTTTTAGTTCCTTGCAACACCGATAAATATTTCATCCCCATTATCGCTCGCTTGGCGAGCTGGCTTGAACGCGCCCGTCGCTTAACGAGGCAGTTAGTCTGGCTAGCACAGAAGTGCTGATAACTAAAGTTTGCTAGTTGCTGTCATTCAAATTGACGACGTAAATATAATTGCTGGGCGTATCGTTCTGGCGAGAATGCGGGACTGGACTTCCAGTGTGTCTCGCACGCTTGATTTCGGTATACACTGAATAGAAGGGCCAATTTAGACAAATAACATTTCCAACTGTGCTCAGATCTTAAAGCTTTTAAAAAATTGGGTTGGTGTTTAGACATGATTGCTTCCATCTCTGTCATATAAACAATTACCATAATTGCTGTGGTTTAGAAGTTTATTAGTGATTTAATGATAATTAGGCATTTTTTGCGGGTCTCTCTGGTGTTTAATGGAGCTCTCGTAATAGTACCTGTGTGAAAACACCACCTGCGCTGCTGTCACAGTGTAACTTTTTAACATGTGCTAACGATAAAAAACACCCTGTACATACAGATATCGCCGTCCTTAAAGTCGTTGTAAGGTCGTTGTCCCAGTTAGCCAAGCTGTTCACCGAAAAGAAAAGATTAAAGAGACATGGTGCAAGATATGATATTAAAGGGACCCTGAACCACCCCTCAGGCTTGTTGAAAGAACATAGTCCACGGATAGCATACGCTGCTGTGAACATCTCAGCCAAGTTTTGCTGTCGTACGCAGTGCGTGGAGCTCGCAAGCGGAGCGCGAAGTCACCTTTCTCTCAAACACTTCAACAGAAGTCATGGTCTGGGCGCTTTATTTGTAATAAAGTGCATTCCCATACGCGGCTGCTATAGACCCTTCTCGCGGCGATACCGTGGGCGCTGCCATGTTTGATCACGTGGTGACATGTCCATTGCTTGCCTCAACTGCCTCCGTTGCCTCCGCGTTTACGATGGATGTGTATGACGCCGGTGCGGCTTAGCAAACCTCTGTTTCGGGAGATATTGTAGGCGGTGACCGGGTGGACGACACGAAGCTTTGGCCACAGCTTCATAGAACATGCAAAAGCGCTTTCGGCGCAGATTACGCTACGTCCAACCGGCGCGAGCAGCGTATATACGGTGTTTGCTCTAAAAGCGGGAATAAATATGAATTCCACACTTTCCGCTCATGAAATGAATCTGAATTAGTGTTTTGCTCTTCGTTCTTTATTTGGCAAATATTTTGAAGCAGCGGTTTGTCATATTTCTGACTCAGTAAAATTTCTCGGTGCGGTCACTATCTGATTATTTTCTGCCTAATCGCTCGCGGTTGTGCTCAGTTTCGTTAGGTTTGTTCTTGCTGCGCACAAGGCTTGAAACGTAGCTGTTTTGCACGGATGAGCAAATTTGCGTATCTCCGAGGAAAGCCGCACATCTAGAAGTGCCGGAAACACGTACAGACAGTTGCAGCAGCGGTCCACGAACTTGGCCCCGTATATTCATTACATTCCTTAATATGCCAGTCACTATTGTAATGCCTTGTAGCAAAGATGTATTATCGCTGGCAACTCGCTTACTCACGTGGACTCTCACGAAGCATTCAGCTTCGACCATTCGTGCGTGGTGTAGTCCGTCATTTATTGTGCGTATAAAGTGCACGTACATTCAAGTGTGCGCCCATTCACTTATTCTTGACACATTGGCGAAAGAGTGGGCGTAAGTTTCCGTTCCGGTTGGGGTAGGTGGGTGTAGATAGTGCGCGCGAAACCTACTATGACAGGAAGCGGCGCTTCTCCCTTTATCATTGTTCAACGAGTGGTACTCACTCTTGCCGATATAGCGGGGCTGAAGCCCTTTCTTTGAAAGTTAGCGATAAAACGCTGGAGGATGAGCAAATCTGTGTATCCTTGAGGAAAGCCGTACATCTCGAAGTGCCGGAAACACGCACAGACAGTTGCAGCAGCGGTCCGCGAACTTGGCCCCGTATATTCATTACATTCCTTAATATGCCAGTCACTATTTTTGCAGCCAGCTACTGCACACTTCTTCAATCCACATGATCCAAGCCAGCACGAATGGAGCACAGTGCGTTGGGAAAAACTCAGTTGCATTTCCGACAGCTGATCGCACAGAAGCAACGTAGAAGCGGTAATGTTTTCGTATCAGTGCGCTGTCACTGAGGCAACGTATGGCGCACCGCCATAAGCGCCATCTCGTTTCTCTAGAACAAACTGTATAACAGCAGAGGTTGACCTGCAATGATAAACAGTTAAAATGCCTTGTTAGTGTATATTGTAGCCATTTTTGTATGCCTTGTATATGGGGGCTCGGGCGCTTCTCAAGTGAATTGAGTTTCACTTTTTGCCCGAGCATTCCCGCCATTGTGATGATGCAAATAAATTTCAACTTCAACTGCTCCGCGAAAAGGGTCAATTGGTTGCTGTGGTCGGCTACACTGCGGCTGCCACGGGGTGCCGCCACGAGTCCACTGGCTAAGCGCACTGCGGCTCGCCGAGGACAAACGCGCTTGGCTTACGTTTAGCGCGGCGTAGGCACCAAAATCGGAAGTCGTGGCGTCCACGTCAACATCTAAAATGACATTTAAACTGCGCGCCGCGATGACATTTCGAAGGCGGAGAATTGTGGCCACGTCCCACTCCACCGTAGCCTTCGCAGTGCAAGACATTGAAGAAGGAACGGGAGCACAGCGGAGGCCGTGTTCGATTGCCAATAACTCCGCTTCTGCTGAACGCATTGAAGTACTTTTTGCGGCAAAGTATTTCTGAAACAGCCTATTTCACTTCAAATGCTTTTCTCCACTTCGTTAAAAAGTGGTTCAGGTCCCCTTTAAGACCTACTGTGTTGACGACGGAAAACAGTAAGTTTTATAATTGCGTTTTGCACTGTCTTTCCTTAGTACTTTTGTTTGCGTTCAACAGCTCCGCTAACTTTAGTTGGGAAAGACTGTATATCCCATTACACGGCCAAGGTGCGGGGACTTACCAGACGCGCGACGTCCAGCAGCACGTTGTCCTCCTCGTTGGTATCCTCTGGGTCGCGACTGTTGCTAGGGTATGGGAAAAAGCCCGTGGGAAATTGCAGCTCAGCCGAGTGCGAAGAGTAGTGTAAGACAGCCGGCTCAACCGAGAAGGGAACAATGCGGGTCGACATTCTTCTCCCAGTCTTCTTCATCTTCTTCTCCATCTCAGTGAGTGCGATTTATAATGTTGATTATAACCACCTTAAAGGCAGTGGCACGTACCAACGTTCTCGGCATGTCTTAGACCATTATTGGCTAAGAGTCGGGTGGATTTCAAAGAAGTAATAAAGCTATGTACTGAAAAATATGTATCATAACAATATTAATAAGTACACGAAAGGCAAGGAGAGTGGCGTTAGCTTTTTCTTGCACTGTCAGCTTGAATGTACAGTTGCAACCGTATCTAAAAATTAAAAAAAATAAACTAATGACCAGTAAGCTTGACAATGATACTACTGGTACTTACGAATTTCTTGTCCTTGGAGAGGAGAAATTACGTCAGTCCAATTATTCTGGAAATATTGATGAGTGCAGAAGTGACAAAATGCAAAGATAGCTAGACAAGACTGGTGCGTGTAGGAATTTAGGGCTGAAACTCGACAGTGTATTTTCGTCAGTGAAAATTGAAACTGACGCATTTAGAAAATTTCAGTGGATGCGGCCCTATATTGCAGGTAATAGGGTGTGCGCATGAAATCTGACGGAAAATTTAGATATAACCCGTCGTCTAAAAGAGGGAAAACACACGGCCTGCAAAGAAAGCCTTGCCCAAACTGGTGTGCCCATACCGAACTTAAACTATGCCAATGCCCTCGAAGGCAGTACTTATAATGTTCTCAACATATGCGAATCCCCAAACGCAGCGTGAGCGCTTGTGCATGCTCCCTTTCTTCATCGTGCGCCGTCATGGTGATAACAGCTTAGCGAACTATTAAAAATCAATTAAAATTACATTCTAGGATTTTACGTGCCAAAACCACGATATGATTGTGAGGCACGCCGTAGTGGGGGGAACTCCGGGTTAATTTTGGCCACCTGGGGTCCTTTTACGTGCACCCAATGCACGGTACAACGGAGTTATCGCATTTCGAGCACATCGAAATGCGGCCGCCGCGGCCGGGATTCGGTGCCGCAACCTCGGGATTAGCAGCGCAGCATCAAAGCCACTACGCCACCACGGCGGGTGAGCCAAGTACTTATCCTACTGCAATGAATATTTTATTATTACCGTGGATATCATAGACGAGTGTATACAGTCAAACCCGAATATATCGAATCTGAAGGGGATCACAAGAACGTTCGTTATATTCGATATTTAAAGTGAACATTTAACACAAAAAATTCAAGAGGATTGTACTGCTGTTCGTTATACACAATAATTCGTTATATGCGGGTTCGATATATCCGGGTTCGACTGTATTTTGTTTCATACAAAGCAGGCAACGCTACGGAAGTTACGCAAGTCGGGCGATCACATGGGTTTCCCTCCACGCCTTTCGCAGGACAGTTGTTTTTGATTTACCATGTTTTCTACGGGAGTTATACTTCATACATCACAACTACAACTTGAGGATGCGAGTTTATGTCTAATCACACATTACTAATGCACATTTGTGCTTCCAGTATAGGCGACGCGCTGTGGCCGCTGGTTGCACAAATATGTCACTCCGTTCATTGGGTGGGTAATGGGTTCAAATATCCGATCCCATTGATGTAATAAATACGTCATAATTTGTGACACAAAAGTATGCCACCTCATTTCGACTCAAATTACACGGCACGTACCTACATAACTTTCTTTCATGTGCTGGCAACTCTATACTTTGGTCGCATATATGGGCAGTTAGAGAAGTCTAATTTATAACATTTAACTTTACAATTGTCAGTAACTAATTTCATTTCAACCTATTTTCCTTTAAGATTTTATTCTTTTCAACCCTTAATTGTACCCCCTAAATTCATGGCGGAGCCAGCGGTGTGGCTTGCGCCATTTCATTGAGGAACAACCAACGAACCAAAGGTAATATGATGCTAGTCAACGCGGAGAATACAATTAAAGTTCTGAGGCTTTATTGTCTGGCAAAAATTTTAGCATTATGGTATTGTATTTCGTGTTGGTCCAAGGACCCAAAACAAGGTAATATGACAATAGCCTGGCGTCAACGTTTATCAAAAAACATCAATGTAAATTTACAAACATCCCCACCCTTCCACGTGAGTGCATTTCATAAATCGATAGACCACTTTTTTATCCTGCTGATGATATTGAAATCAGAGAAAGAGGTTCCTCGAAGCTCCACATTGCAGCATTAATTTGGGATTAAGTGCTCCAATAATACCCTCTGTGGTGGCTTATCATGCTTTGGTCTTGCTCTGCCAAGCACGAGGTCCCGGGATCAAATTTCGGCTGCGGCGGCCACATCTCGATGGGGGCGAAATGCAGAAATGCCCGTGTCCCGTGCATTGGGGCCACGTCAAAGATCCCCTAGTGGCCAAAATTAATCCTGATATCCCACTACGGCGTGCCTAATAATCAAATCGTGGTTTTGGCACGTAAAACCCCAGAATTTATTCAATGTACTCTAGTCAAGCTATCATCTAGAGTCTGGACACCAGGCTATAATCTCATGAATGTTCGTTTCAATGCCGTTGAGTTTTAAAATGAAATGGAATGATTACCGTGCTAACTTTTTGAAGCTTCGCTCTCCTCTGTCTGCTCTTCATTTCACTGAAACTGAATATCCAAGTTCTTTATTAATGGGGTCTGTATTCTCTACTTAATAATACCTCCTTCATATACTTCTTTCCATCTGTTCTTGATTTTTATTTTCTCCTATAACATTGCGTCTGACTCTTGGGATATTCCCCTCAGTGGGTACGCGCTATAAATGCGAAGCAACATCATTGTCATCATCATCATTATCATCAGACTACATTGCTTTGCTCACGACGCCTGGTAGTCGAAGAAGCCGCCGATCTGTCCCCGGGGCTGGCTGTGCCATCTCATCGTTTCAGCTTCCGACCGGAAAGCTGACAGTGATGGGTGAGTGGATGCCCAGCAGCGAGTGCACGAGCCACTAAGATTTGCGAGAGAACCGTGACGTAACGGTGTTCGGGAAGCCACATTCGGTGGAGGCATAGTGGTCAACGTGCACAGAGAGCTACAGAGCATCTAAAGCCTCGTTTTCCTCGTCAACTTAGTAGTGCATCCAGACCGTGTATTCAACATGACCTTTTGACTTGCGTGAAGTGTTCGCTGTGCTTGTTGTCATTGCTGTACTGGATCGCTGTATTTACGCATTCATGGTGTACTAATTCACGTTGCAGGAGTGTTTGTTAGTGATTCTAACCAGTGCAACCTTGCCCTTACCGGGGAAACCTCCGTAATCGGTCAGCCGTGAAGATAATCCTGATGTGGTGATATCATTAGCGGTGTCACACCGGATACAATATTAGCATCTTGTCGCTTTCACTCTCTCACGCCCCGCACATGACCTAACGCCAATCTGGCCAATCTGTACATTGGGTGATGTCATGAGATTTCTTTTGTTCTGGTCATGTGAGTTCTTTGCGGTGTTTTTGCTTCATGACAGTCTTTTTTTTCGCGAATTTTGTATTTAGTTCGATATTATTACCGTATCTGTGTAGAGGTTTGGGCGAGTTAGTCCTTCATGATTTGGTGTAGGTAGCGCGAAAACACTAGAAGAGGGAGCGACGGGGACATACGTATCACTGCGCGTGAACCCATCCTTCCCTATGGACCTTGTTTTTCTCTCGCAATCTACACGAAATTGTTTTTATTTGTGTCCTGTTGAAGTTCTCACATTGCACAGTAAGCCATAACCATTGTCGTTATGGTCTTTACCCACCTTTTATTTGATGCCCCACCGGAAACTCCTAAGGATAAATAAATTATGACCATAATTGGTAGCTCGATGGGTCCTTTTTTAACTGTCGTTTATGGCTCTAGCTGTAGACTCTCCACTTCTTATTTCATGGAACGTACCACGCCTGGAGGATATTAAGCCACATGCCTCAGTATACCATACATCTCGTACTATAATTTCTCTCAATACGAGCAGCATCCACATATGCTGGCGGCAGCTCTCACCTGTCCCAACAGTCAACAGTGGTCAGAGAACACCGTACAGGGTCCTGCATATTTCGCTTAACGCGTTGGAAAAAAGATTTTGCTCTTACCGATGCACTGTTCTTGCCGAAAGATTGCAGGAGGATCGCATTTTGGGGTCTACGTCGTTAATTTTAGCTGGCGGCGAAACAAGTTTATGCTTGTGCCGCCGCGGCAGAAGCTCGTATTCCTATAAGCTAAGGTAAATTAGAACAGTTTTTTTTAAATACCAGGCAATTAACTGGGACATGTGTTACACTGAACGACGTAGACTCCAAACTGCGATCCACCTGCAAACTTTTAGCAAGAACAGTGCAGCGGTAAGCGCAAAATATTTTTTCGAAGACGTGAAAAGAAATAATCAGTATCCTGTATAGTATATCCACTGGCGTGACTCTAAATCTAGTTTTCAAACCAACTGGCACCTTTATTATTTTTTTAGAGAATACGCGTTTGGTCCCTACTTATTTGTGCAGATCTGCCGCATGTGCTCATACATCGTCGACCTTTTCTCGCTCCCCTTCCTTTTCCATATTTGCCTTTCGAAGCGCAGAGTACAGCTAGCTACAGATGAGTGACAAACACTACTCGAACGAGAGAAACCTCAGTCCGGAGCCAACGCGTCGACAACGGGACTTGTCTCCGTCAGGGCGCGGACCCTTCTCGAAGCGTCGGCTAGAGGCCGATGCCTCACTGTTTCGACCAGTGTTCATCATTACGAGTCTTCGTCTTCATGTACACATTTTGTTTACGGCAAGAGCAATGTAGCTGAGGCAGACCTCTCTGTCCTTGTCATTAAGCTTTCTCGATGCACAGCCGACCTCGGAAGTATTCGGTGCACGGAAAATGAGAATAAGTTAAATTATCTCGCAACCTCACTATAGAGTGTGAAATGTGTGTCAGGAATGTGATGATTGTACGGAGAATATCAACTCTACCTTTCGGTTCGAGGACGTGTGCCCAGGCTGCGATGAAATTTAGATTTTACTCGGATACCGTGTTCCGAAAACTTTTGTGGGGAAGGGTACATCCCTATAATTATCATAGATGCACCAAAAAATACATTTTGGGGTTTTACGCTCCAAAACCACGGTATGATCATGAGGCACGCCGTTGGGGGGAACTCCGGAAATAAATTTGACCACCTGGGGTTTTTAACGTGCACCCAATGCAGGGTACACGGACGTTTTTACATTTCGCCTTCATCGATATGCGGCCGCCGCGATCGGGATTTAACCCGCGTATACGGGCTTAGCAACTCAACACCAGCCAACTGGTGGGGGTCATCCAATATGGGCTCACCACCACGGCGGGCTCACACACACACACACACACACACACACACACACACACACACACACACACACACACACACACACACACACACACACACACACACACACACACACACACACACACACACACACACACACACACACACACACACACGCGCGCGCGCGCGCGCGCACACACACACACACACACACACGCGCACACACACACACACGCGCGCGCACACACACACACACACACACACGCACACACGCACGCACGCACGCACGCACTCACACACACACACACACGCACACACGCACGCACGCACGCACGCACACACGCACTCACACACACACACACATGTATGTATACATCATCATCATCAGCCTATATTTTATGGACACTGCAGGACGAAGGCCTCTCCCTGCGATCTCCAATTACCCCTGTCTTGCGCTAGCGTATTCCAACTTGCGCCTGCAAATTTCCTAACTTCATCATCCCATCTGGTTTTCTGCCGACCTCGACTGCGCTTCCCTTCTCTTGGTATCCATTCTGTAACCCTAATGGTCCACCGGTTATCCATCCTACGCATTACATGGCCTGCCCAGCTCCATTTCTTCCGCTTGATGTCAACTAGAATATCGACTATCCCCGATTGTTCTCTGATCCACACCGCCCTATTCCTGTCTCTTAACGTTAGTCCTAAGATTTTTCGTTCCATAGCTCTTTGTGCGGTCCTTAACTTGTTCTCGAGCTTCTTTGTTAACCTCCAAGTTTCTGCCCCATCTGTTAGCACCGCTAGAATGCAATGATTGTACACTTTTCTTTTCAACGACAGTGGTAAGCTCCCAGTCAGGATTTGGCAATGCCTGCCGTATGCACTCCAACCCAATTTTATTCTTCTGTAAATTTCTTTCTCGTGATCAGGGTCCCCTGTGAGTAATAGACCTAGATAAACGTACTCCTTTACAGACTCTAGAGGCTGACTGGCGATCCTGAATTCTTGTTCCCTTGCCAGGCTATTGAATATTATCTTTGTCTTCTGCATATTCATCTTCAACCCAATTCTTATACTTTTTCGATTAAGGTCCTCAACCATGTGCTGTAATTCGTCTCCATTGTTGCTGAATAGGACAATGTCATCTGCAAACCGAAGGTTGCTGAGATATTCGCCGTTGATCCTCACTCCTAAGCCTTCCCAGTATAAGAGCTGGAATACTTCTTCTAAGCATGCAGTGAATAGCATTGGAGAGATTGTGTCTCCTTGCCTGACCCTTTTCTTGATAGGTAACTTACTACTTTTCTTGTGGAGAACCACGGTAGCTGTGGAATCCTTGCAGATATTTGCTAAGATATTCACGTATGCCTCCTGTACTCCTTGATTACACAATGCCTCTATGACTGCTGGTATCTCTACTGAATCTAATGCCTTTTCATAATCTATGAAAGCCATATAGAGAGGTTGATTGTACTCCGCAAATTTCTCAATAACCTGATTGATGACGTGGATATGATCCATCGTAGAATATCCCTTCCTGAAGCCAGCCTGTTCTCTGGGTTGGCTTAAGTCAATTGCTGCCCTGATTCTATTGGAAATTATCTTGGTGAATATTTTATACAGTACTGGAAGCAAGCTAATGGGTCTATAATTCTTCAATTCTTTAACGTCTCCCTTCTTATGGATTAGTATGATGTTGGCGTTCTTCCAGCTCCCTGGTACACTTGAAGTTGTGAGGCATTGCGTATAAAGGGCTGCAAGATTTTCAAGCATGATATCTCCTCCATCTTTGATTAAATCTACTGTTATTCCATCTTCTCCAGCAGCTTTTCCCCTGGTCAAGTCTTTCAAGGCCCTTCTAACTTCATCGCTAGTTATAGAAGGAGCCTCTGTATCCGGTTCATCATTATTTCGAATGAAAGTAGCTTGGCTGCTTTGGGCACTGTACAGGTCAGTATAGAATTCTTCCTCTGCTTTTACTATGTCATCGAAATTGATGATGATATTACCATGCTTATCGTTCAGTGCATACATCTTGCCTTGTCCTATGCCAAGCTTTTTTCTTACTGATTTAATGCTGCGTCCATATTTTACGGCTTCTTCAATCTTTCTCACGTTATACTTTCGAATATCTCTTACTTTCTTCTTGTTGATCAGTTTTGACAGTTCAGCGAATTCTATTTGATCTCTTGAGTTGGACATTTTCATGTTTTTTCGTTTCTTTATTAGGTCCTTTGTTTCTTGGGAGAGCTTACCTGCTGGTTGCCTTACCTTCCACTTCAATTGCTGCTTCTGAGATCAACCTAGTTACGGTTTCATTCATTACCTCTATGTTGTCCTTATCTTCTTTTTCTAAAGCTGCATATTTGTTTGCGAGCAGCAGCCTGAATTGGTCTTCTTTTACCCTTACTGCCTCTAGGGTGGCCTGTTTCCTCTTGACTAATTTCACTCTTTCTCTCTCCAAATTGAGATAAATCCTAGACCTCACTAACCTATGGTCACTGCACTTTACCTTACCTAAGACTTCTACATCCTGCACTATGCTTCGATCGGCAGAGAGTATGAAATCTATTTCATTCCTTGTTTCCCCATTAGGGCTTTTCCAGGTCACTTCCTGTTGCTGCGCTTCCTGAAGAAGGTATTCATTATTCGGAGCCTATTCCTTTCCGCGAATTCTACTAACATATCTCCCCTTGCAGTCCTAGAATCGATGCCGTAGTTGCCAATTGCTTGCTCACCAACCTGCTTTTTCCCCACTTTTGCATTGAAGTCGCCCATGACTACAGTATAATGAGTTCGCACCTTTCTCATTGCTAATTCAACATCTTCATAAAACTGTTCTATTTCTTCATCATCATGACTAGAGGTTGGGGCGTAGGCTTGTACTACCTTCATTTTGTAGCGCCTATGCAGCTTTATTACGACCACTGCTACCCTTTCATTAATGATGTAGAATTGATCAATGTTGCCCGCTATGTTGTTATGGACTAGAAATCCTACCCCGGATTCTCTCTCATCTGTAATGCCTCTGTAGCAGAGGACGTGGCCGTTAGTCAGCAATGTCTAAGCCACACCAGTTCTTCTAACCTCACCAAGGCCAATAATATCCCAGGCAATGCCTGATAATTCTTCAAATAGTCCTGCTAAGCTAGCCTCACTCGAGAGGGTGCGCGTGTTGAACGTTGCCAGGTTCAGTTTCCATTGGTGGCCTGTCTGGACCCAGAGATTCTTAGCACCCCCTGCCACGTAGCAGGTCTGACCGCCGCCTTGGTCAGGTGCTCCGCAGCCACTGGGGACTGAGGGCCATGGGTTAATTGTCGGAGTCATGAGGGAGGTAGTGGCTGAATACTGCACCAGGGAGGCCGATTCCTGTTCTGGTGAGGGAGTGACTTTGATAAAGCTTAGTGGGTCTTCCTAGTTTGGTTGCACCTGAACTAGTATAGCCCCACTAGCTCTCGGCAATATATTTTTTTCTTGCCGGGGTCAGGCACCACTCCATGCCTGAAAATGTAGTGGACTGGAGTAGGATTCGAACTTACGACCTTCAGATTTGAGGCCGGGTATTCTGCCTCTGCTCCACGCCACCACTAGTGTATGTATGTATGTATGTATGTATGTATGTATGTATGTATGTATGTATGTATGTATGTATGTATGTATGTATGTATGTATGTATGTATGTATGTATGTATGTATGTATGCATGCATGCATGTATGTATGTATGTATGTATGTATGTATGTATGTATGTATGTATGTATGTATGTATGTATGTATGTATGTATGTATGTATGTATGTATGTATGTATGTATGTATGTATGTATGTATGTATGTATGTATTGTGGGCGTTTATTACGCACATATTCCTCATCTGTATGTTATCATCATCATCCTCGCACTTTTACCTATCCTCCTCTTCGCCTGTATATGTGTTCATCATCATCGCCTGTGTGCTGCGCTGGTTCGCTGACGAGCTCCCGGGCCTAATAAACGTCGTTCCAACCGAGACGTCACAAGTGGTGGAGTGTGCTCTTCGGTCCTACGTCCTCTGGCCGTCCGGTCTGCCTCCTGGAGCTTCGTTCAGGTCGCCGCTTGCGCCCACCGTCAGCTAGCGTGCCGCAGGACGTGCAGCCTGGCGCCCCTAATGCCTCCATTCCGACATCGCAAGTGCCTCCTTCCTTTATCATCAACAGCGCCCAGCGTGACCCCCATCTCTTCGCTGGTCTTCGCGGAGAGGATGTCGAAGACTGGCTGGCTGATTATGAGCGAGTCAGTTCCGCCAATCACTGGGATGATGTTAATAAACTACGCCATGTCTCCTTCTATCTGTCTGGCGTGGCGAAGACGTGGTTCTTTAACCACGAGCCCGAATTGACCGACTGGACTCTCTTCAAGCACCAGCTTCGTGAAGTGTTCGGCACACCGGCTGTTCGGTCCACTCTAGCCAAGAAAAGCCTCGATGCTCGCAAACAACACCTGGGTGAGTCGTACACCTCCTACATCGAGGACGTCCTTGCACTCTGCCGCCGTGTGAATTCTTCAATGTCGGAGTCGGACAGGGTACGCCACATTCTCAAAGGCATTGGAACTCTTCCTTCAATGCACTCGCCACTAAGAATCCGGCTACCGTCGCTGACGTCGTAATCACTTGTCAACGCCTCGATGAGCTCGAGTCTGTCCGCCTACAGCCCGACATTGACGATGCCCATTCTACGGGGGACCATGAACTACGTACACTGATACGCACGCTCATACGCGAAGAGTTACAATCGATGGGGTTAACCTTACCTTCGACGTATCCCAGCCAACCTTTTGGTGCGTCATTGCGTGACGTTATCAGGGAAGAACTCGCGTCCTTGACCTGCGCTGTGCCAGCACAAGCTCCTGTCCCTCAAGCATTACCAACTACCGCACGACCGACATACGCGCAAGTTGCTGCCAAGCCTGTCGGCTACGTCACTTCTCCGTTGCCGCTACCAACTTACGCGTCGGTTGCTACTGCGCCCACGGTTCACTTCCCGTCATCACCGCCAGAGCCTTCATCGGCCCATCTGACCTCCCTGTCACACGGTACACCGAACACCCCCTACTACCCCCCTTGGCGTCCGTCTCGTCCTACGTGCTATTATTGTGGCTATCGCGGCCACATATCACGCTTTTGCCGCAAGCGCCAGCAAGACGAGCGTCGGGGCTACGATATGTGTGAGCGCGATTTTTACAGTGGGGCCTCTTACCAAGGGCGGCGTTACTCTTCACCTTCGCAGCGCTCTCCATCTCCGCCTGCATCACCTGATGCACGAGGCGCTCACCGTTCGGCCAGACGCCGTTCTCCATCACCCTACCGCCGCTCATCGTCACCACTTAGGCCTACCTCCCTTACCTCTACCGTTCGCGCGGAAAACTAAGCGATGCAGTTTCCGGAGGAAAAACTGCATACACACACAAGACTGAAATTCCTCCAGCGCGCCCATCCAATATGATTCGTGTGTACGTTGAAGGGGTGCCCGTGGATGCTTTAGTGGATACTGGTGCGGCTTTGTCGGTTATGAATGTTCATTTGTGTTCCCGTCTGAAGAAAGTTATGACGCCTTACGATGGTCCCACGCTGGTTGCAGCCGAAGGGAACACTATTCGACCTGCTGCCTTCTGTACTGCGCGTGTACTTATCGATGACATTCTCCATCACATACAGTTTGCTGTGCTATACCCGTGCTCTCACCAGCTGATTTTGGGATGGGATTTTCTATCTTCTGCCTCTGCTGCTATTTGTTGTGGGCAGCGTGTGATACACCTTACCGACACCGAACACTTGCTTGGCGAAGAAACCCACACGCCACTTCACCTGACCGCTGCGGAAGATACGGAACTACTCCCAGGACAAATCCAACTAGTTACTCTCCTATCCGACAACATTGACCATGGTGACGTCTTGGTGTTCCCTTCTTCACGTTGCCTTACTAAAGGCATAACATTTACATCAGGAGTTGTTCGATTCCACAATGGATCTGCACTGGTCACTGCCACGAACGCAACTCCAGAAAGAATCCTCCTTCCGCAAGGCACAACCGTTGCATCCGTCGCCGATCTGGAGCCTGTCTGCGTCTTGCCACTTACACCAGTCTCTTCTGGGGACCCATCTTCTGGTGATTCTTCTTCGGCCGCCGCCCTTACAGCAGTCATCAGCACTGACTTGAAACCCGCGCAGACGCAACAGCTGCTGGCTTTGTTGAAAAAGCACGCCAATTCTTTCGACGTGTATTCGTCAACGTTGGGCCAAACAACCGTTGCAGAGCACCGCATTCTGACAGACAAAACATCTATCGTACGGCGCCGCCCATACCGGGTGTCTCTAGCCGAGCGGAAAATCATCGAAGACAACGTCGCAGACATGCTGGAACGCAAGGTAATTCGCCCCTCGGCTAGTTCTTGGTCGTCTCCTGTTGTCTTGGTCCGCAAAAAAGATGGCTCCGTGCGCTTTTGCGTCGATTACCGGGCGCTCAACAAGATAACTCGAAAAGACGTCTACCCTATGCCGCGCATTGATGACGCCCTTGATTCCCTCCAAGGTGCGGAATACTTTTCCAGCCTGGATCTGCGTTCCGGCTATTGGCAAATCCCCATGCACGAAGACGATAAAGAAAAAACGGCGTTCGCAACCCCCGATGGACTGTACGAGTTCAACGTAATGCCTTTCGGGCTCTGCAACGCGCCTGCGACTTTTGAGCGCATGATTGACACCGTGTTGCGTGGCCTGAAGTGGAAGACCTGCCTGTGTTATCTGGACGACATTGTCATTTTTTCATCCACATTTAATCAGCACCTACAACGCTTGGATGAAGTTTTGACGTGCCTCGCCCGCGCTGGTCTTCAGCTGAACACCAAGAAATGCCGTTTCGCCAGCAAAGCCATTAAGATCTTGGGTCATGTCGTGAGCAGGGATGGCATTCAGCCGGACCCTGATAAGACTGCTGCAGTTCTTCGCTTTCCTCGTCCTGACAGACCCAAAGACTTGCGCAGTTTCCTTGGCCTCGCCTCTTATTTCCGTCGCTTATCCAGAACTTTGCCTCCATCGCAGCTCCATTACACAAGCTACTAGCTTCCGGTGTACCCTTTCTGTGGTCTCAGGAATGCGAATTGGCATTTGCACGCTTGAAGGACGCCCTCATCTCTGCACCTGTGCTTTGCCATTTTGATGAGGCCGCACCGACTCTCCTACACACAGACGCTAGCGGCCGCGGTATAGGTGCTGTTCTTCTGCAACGCGACAACTCTTCGCGAGAGAGAGTCATTGCATACGCCAGCCGTGTACTCAGCGCTTCCGAAAAGAACTATACGATCACTGAGCAAGAGTGCCTGGCTATTGTTTGGTCGATACAGAAGTTTCGCCCTTATCTCCACGGCCGCCATTTCACCATCGTTACGGACCACCACGCTTTATGCTGGCTTTCCACGCTCAAGAACTTGTCTGGACGCCTGGGTCGCTGGATTTTACGCCTCCAAGAGTATGATTTCGAAATCATATACAAGTCCGGGAAGAAACACCAAGACGCCGACGCTCTTTCTCGCTGCCCGCTTCCTACGGCCCCGCTCGACGCCTCTGCAATCGCTTCGCACGTCACCAGTTCGACCGACACTGCTACGGTTTCCTCCCTGGCCTCTATGTACCAACTGCCTTTCGACGATGATCAGCCACTCGCCTCTCGTCAGCTGGCTGACCCGTACTGTCAACGCTTCATTGATCACCTCTTTGGGGCTTCTCGTCCACCTAACGCGCGCCTCCGTCGCCAGCTCGCGCACTTTAAGCTGGACGATGGCGTGCTGTATCGCCGTATTTACCATCCTGACGGGCAACGCTGGGTGCCAGTTCTACCACGCTCTCTCCGACTTCGTGTCCTCAACGCCTTTCACGATAATTTGACAGCTGGCCACCTTGGGTTCCATAAAACCTATGACCGCATTCGAAGTCGTTTCTATTGGCCTGGCCTTTCTGCTAGCGTCGCCAGATACGTCGGTTCCTGCTCTCCCTGCCAGCGTCGCAAGCTCCCAACATCTGCTCCTGTCGGCCAATTACAGCCGCTTCCGTGCCCTGCAGCCCCGTTCGAGGTTGTTGGGATCGACCTTTACGGGCCCCTTCCGGTCACTACTGCTGGCAATCGATGGATAGTGACTGCCGTCGACCATCTGACGCGCTACGCTGAGACAGCTTCTGTGCTTACTGGCTCTGCTTCGGAAGTTGCTCACTTCGTTCTTGAAGCCATTATTCTACGCCATGGTGCTCCTCGTGTACTGCTCAGTGACCGTGGAAAGGCGTTCCTTTCCCAACTGCTAAACGAAGTTCTTCAAGCCTCCGGCACAGCCCACAAGACAGCTTCTAGCTATCACCCCCAGACTAACGGCCTGACCGAGCGGTTTCATCGCACCCTTGCCGACATGATCGACGCTTATATTCAACCAGACCACAAAAACTGGGATGTTCTTTTACCATTCGTCACTTTCGCCTATAACACGGCCGTGCAGCGCACAACTGGCTACTCGCCATTTTACCTCGTTTATGGACGCTCCCCTACTTTCTTTCTGCACGTTTCATTCTTCAACTCCAAGGCTAATACATCTCTATCATCGTGCGAAGAGTACATTTCCCGACTCGACCCCTGTCGCCAGCTTGCTCGCCTGAACACAGAAGCCAGACAACAAGACCGGAAAAATATTTACGACGAATGCCATCGCGTTGTATCTTTTCGACCTGGTGACGAGGTCCTGCTCCTGACTCCTGTTCGCACCCCTGGTTTATGCGAAAAATTCCAGCCACGGTTTATCGGGCCGTACATAGTCCTTGGACAGACTTCGCCTGTCAACTATCGCGTCACTCCTCTTGACGCCCCCACAGACCGCCGTTGCCGCAATACCGAGGTTGTCCACGTCTCCCGCATGAAGCCCTTCACGCGGCGTGCCTCGACACCTTGACGGCCGGCCAGGATGGCCGCTTTCACGTCGGGGGGAAATTAGTGTGGGCGTTTATTACGCACATATTCCTCATCTGTATGTTATCATCATCATCCTCGCACTTTTACCTATCCTCCTCTTCGCCTGTATATGTGTTCATTATCATCGCCTGTGTGCTGCGCTGGTTCGCTGACGAGCTCCCGGGCCTAATAAACGTCGTTCCAACCGAGACGTCACAGTATGTATGTATGTATACATACATACATGTATGTGTTATACATATGTGTGATACATGTATGTGTGCATACACACACTCACACATACATGTGTGACTGTGTGTATGTATGTATGTATGTATGTATGTATGTATGTATGTATACATACATACATACATACATACATACATACATACATACATACATACATACATACATACATACATACATACATACATACATACATACATACATACATACACACACTCTCACACACATACATAGATGTACATAGTAGCAGTAGTAGACATTTATTCAGCCAAAAATTACAGGCCGAGCTTATCAACTGCCTGGGCGGCAAGTGTACGCTGTTCTTCTTCCCCTTCAGCGCCAAGCCAGTCGACGAACCAGGTGGTGATGGAAAGGGAAGGGGGAGGATATGAATGCGATTGCTGAGCAGCGGGGCAGTGGAAAAGGCAATGAGCTAGGTCCGCATATGTA
The DNA here is from genome assembly GCF_013339745.2 of Dermacentor silvarum. NCBI lineage: Eukaryota > Metazoa > Arthropoda > Arachnida > Ixodida > Ixodidae > Dermacentor > Dermacentor silvarum. The sequence goes on along the minus strand of NC_051163.1, from coordinate 100,128,565 downwards.
GAGGGGCAGTTGTGACAGCTGGGGTAGACTCGATAACGATAGAGAAACAGACGGGAGGGGGTAACCAATGCATTCATTTGGACATGCCGCAGAAGGCGAGCCTCCGGCACAGTGAGTGACGGATGAGGGGGAGGGTAGAGGCGTTTGTCGAGACGGAGCTGGAGGTAGACTTCCTTGATGGTGCGGCGCAGGGAGAGTATCCCACCGTCCTCCGAAGGCTTGGGCCAGGGGATCAACGGTGCCCGGTTAGAAGCGTCACGGGCGAGCTGATGGGCCAGCTCATTGCCGTCAATCCCTGAATGCCCAGGGACCCAGCGAAGGAAAACGGTGGAAGGCTGCAGTGCAGAGACCGCTCGTTCGACCTCCTGCTGGAGTGATTGGGGTAGTGTGCGGTTCTGTATGTGGTGGAATAGCGGCTTGGGAATCGGAGTATATTGTGTACTCTGGGAGAGAGAGAAGAGATGGAAATGATTGTAGGACATGTGCAATGGCAAGGACCTCGAGAGAGAGTGCATCCGGAGGGTGTAGGAACGGCTCGCTCGTGTAGGTTTCAGGTGCTGGGAGGTGGCGAGGGTAGATAGCGTAGCCGCAGGACCCTCGAGGAGCCACGAAAGAGGCATCCGTGTAGGCTACTCCTTGGGTAGTAAAGGGGGGGGGGGGGGGACATGGTGCTGCGCTGCCGCGTGACGACGGCCGGCATGAGAGACGGGAGACATATTGGACGGGAGGGGGAGGATACGAAGGTTGGGAGCCGGGGTGGATATAGTAGAGGTAAATGTGGAAACGGGAAGGGGAGATATACCCGCCTGGCCAGTAACCACTTCCCCTGACGGGTAAGGGAAAGCCGGGCAAGCTGGGAGTCACGGTGTAGAGAGAGAAGAGAACGGAGAGGACGGAAGAGGCCTGTGGCAAAGAGCTTAGCGGTGGAGGTAGTAATAGGGAGGTTGAGAGCTGCCTTGTACAGGCCTAAAAGGACGGCTTCAAGGGTGTTGAGTGTTCGTGAAGGAAAAGTAAGGTACAAAGTACAGGAACTTGTTGAGGGCGAGCACATGGGCGACGCGGCACGCATGAGCCTCGTGGAGGCCTGAGCGCCGCGTGACCACATGCCGCAGGAGGTGAGTTACTGAGTGGCTGGTCGTTACAGCGTGGTGGAGGGCATGCGCATTCTTGGCTGCATGCAAAGGGAAGCCAAGAACTTCGCATTGGGGGACGATAGGAATGGGAGAGCCAGAAAGATGGAGGCCATGTACATACATACATACAAACACACACTCACCCACAGACACATACATACATGTACATACATACATACATACATACATACATACATACATACATACATACATACATACATACATACATACATACATACATACATACATACACACACATACACACACATACATACATACAAACACACATTCACACACATACATACATGTACATACATACATAACGCAAAGTGGGGGAAGCTCTTTAAGAATATAAATCGCATTCAAAACTTGTCAGCATCGTTCTTTGTTGTTATTCGCGCACTGTCGCTTGCGAGGCGCGGTGAGTGTGAGTCATGCTGTAGCACCGATGAAATCGTGACCTAATTTTTGTTTACTTTCTCGTCGTTCTTTTAGATCAGCATCAGTCGCACATGGATTTGGGTCGTAAGTTTCTGGTACTTCAAATTTTTGTTATTATAGGCACCAATGACTTCCTAAATTATCAGCATTTTCTTTTTTCCATTTAGAGGTGCCATGTAAGTATTTACCCTTGGGACTGATTTATCACTTTCTTAAATGTTAGGCCTTGGTCCTCATGATTGACCGTAACATTACGAC